>NW_027492317.1:0-62500 GCF_021521415.1 Bidens hawaiensis | reverse complement strand
AGCGTCACAACGCTGATCAGAGCAAATTCTGTGACTTCCACAGGACAAAAGGCCACAACACCGACGAATGCATAGACTTGAAAGACATCATCGAGACATTCGTCAGAGATGGAGAACTCGCACACCTCGTGGCGTAAAGGATGCTAAGCAGGCCAACGCGTGTAGAACCCCAGTTGGGAAAAACACGAAACTACAGCTACAATGTTGGAGACTACATACTGCGTAAACAACAAGATTCCGAACCAAGTGCATATCGGCTCGATGGCACTCCCATCCAACACAACATGGAAGGGAGCTCAATTACACAGTGCATGTAGATCAATTCCAAACTTGTAAAAGAAAAGGCCCAGAGCCACTTCTAATGGAAATGATTCTCCTTATCACATTGACGCTGATAATCTTACATTTATACTTATGAACTTTCCACACTGATATGCCGGTCTTCACCGCATACATATGTGGGGAAGTAAGTCGTTGCGTGTGGAAGGCGGCAAAACCCGCATAAACACAAAAAACGGCCAACCTTCACGCAGGTCAGTCATAGGTAAAGTTTGGTCATCCTACTAAATGCAAGTGACGGTCTTACCCGCACAATCATGATAGAGGAAACTGAACATTAACCTATTGACAACCGCGCGTCGAACGGTTAATTTATTCAGAACACTTAGAAAATATCTTTAAGGAAAAAATGAGGAAAACCTCCACGCAGGTCAGATATAGGTAAAGTTTAGCCATCCTACTAAGTGCAAGTGACGGTCTTACCCGCACAATCACGAAAGAGGAAGCAAAACTTTAACCTATTATCTGCCACGTTGATAGGTTAACTTATTCAAAGTACTTAAGAAATTGCTAAGTTAAACTAAAGTATGCACAAGCGAATCATATATTGTTTATGTGGCAAAACAAGTGCCAAATTAAACTATACTATGCATGAGCAAGTCGTATAACGTTTATAAAGTAAGAGTGACGGTCCTACCCGCACAAAGGATTTACATTCCATAAAAATTCAAGTATTACAAGAATGGCCGGGTATCTACCCGCCTACAAGAGTGTAAATCTATACAAAAACATAAACCTATCCTAACAGTGGAAAAGGATCTAAAGGTTCAAGCTTCAGGACCACTTCCTCCAAACCCACTTGTACCCGCACCATCACTTGGCTGTGGCGGTTCAAGGAAGGTCTTGAGAATGGTTAACCCATCATCAGCAGCAGCAACTTCGTTCACCTTCTCCACCACTGGATGCGGGAAGACAGCATACTGGTTCACTGCTTGGTCATAAGCAGCCTCAGTATCCACATCATATAAAGGGAAGTTGGAAGGCGGGATGCCCTTCTCAACGAACCCTAGACCAAGCAGGAAGCCAGCCTTTTCCCTATCCTCATGAGAAGCATTGAGGGCTGCGCTCATGGCATCGTCATATGATGTGTCCGTGAAGACCCGATGCACAACATACAAAACAAAAATACAAGTATCAAAACCTTTTCTAAGTATAAAGAAAAGCGTGAAGACATTATGAAGCTAAGCTTACCTGCGACAACGCTTCTCGTAGAAGCCATTCCTTGGTAACCAGAGCCTCCTGAAGGACAGCTTGAGCTTGGTTACGGGCGCGTTCGGCTTCACTTTTGTTAAGGTTAGCAAGCAACACTTCCTTAGCAGCAGCCTCTTCAACGCCCTTTAGCTTACGCTCAGTATGGTCAAGCATACCCCTCTGGTCCAAGATTTCTTGAAGCTTCTTGGCTTCTTCCATGGCCAAGGCGTCATGAGCCTGCTGGAGCCTCTCTAATTTGGCTTTGAGCTCCTCATTCTCGGTGCGTAGAGGCTCAGCAACAGCTTCAGCCCTGGTGGCCCTCTCAGTTGCGTTCCGAGCGGTTTCTTTAGCTAACCGAAGCTGTTCGTTAACAGCTTGGGCAGCCTTGGAACGGGCCTCGAGACGGGCCTGAACTTCAACCTCAAGGGCCTTGAAGGCCTTCTCCTTCTCCGCAGCAACGGCGGAGAGCCTCCTGTTCTCCTCCCGGACAGCCCGCGCCTGAGCTACTTCTTGGATACGAGCTGCTTTTAACTTGTCGTTTTCACGACAAAGCAGCTTGACGCGCGGCTGCATCCGGGCAAGGAGAATTCGAAGCTCGTTTGTCAGCCTACCCTCCTGGTAGCTTGACATAGCTTCTCCCAGTGCACCACTGGGGGCGGCGTGGCGCGCCCACTCGACGCAGTCCACAGCCGTCCGAAGGGTGGTTCCCCGGCGGATGTTCCACCGCGGAACAAACACCTCATTCGAATCCGACACTGCAAAAACAAAAAGCAGTTAGGAAAAGATGATAAAAAAAACATAACAGGCCAAAATAACCCTACGCACCTGTAGGGTCGACGACAGGCCTGTAGCCGCCAAACCCATCACCCGAATCTAACGGATATCCATCCAAGAGGTCAGGCAGATGGGAAGGAGGCAGAGATTGGCTAGACGCCCCAACCCCAAACATACCTGCTGAACCGGCCGGGGGCGAAGTGGTCGCCGGTGCCGGAGGCGCGGTTGAAGCCGCCGTCGTAGGAACCAACAGAGGTGAACTCACCGGATGTGAACTCACAACCGTAGTCGCCGCTGCGGAAGAGCCCGCAGAAAAACTCACCGTCGGCTCAGTGAAGGAATCAGTGAATATGGCACTGACAGCCGGCGGAGACGACGTCACATTTGGAACAGTTGCCTCAACCGAGTGAGCAACTGAACCAACACGTGAAGCAGGCGCAGCCGCCTGGGTCATCGCCTCGGGTAGGTTGACCAAACCTACCGTCATGGGTCCAGAAGTGCTCCTCCCCGCTCCACCTTGGAATGCGGTTGCATCCACGCCTGCATGAAGACAACATATTTAAATATAATGGCGGAAAGATATGAAGTTTAAGTTAAAGTTTACACTTACGAGTCCTCTTGAGCTTAAAGGTGCGAATAGGCGGGGACGAACCCGATGGAGCCGGCCTCTTCACGCCGGTCACCGTCGTTGTACTAGGCTGCCCGGAGGTGACAGCTGTCTCAACCTCCGGAACAGTGGTCTCATCACCACCAGGGTTCCCCGCCACCTCTTCACTCTCGGTCTCCGACTCTGACCGATTCCCCTGATCGGCAGTGGAGGCAACCTTCGCCTTGCCCTTCCCGCCGGCAGCCTTCTTCTTCCTCGCCAAGAAAGGACCATCTGCGGATTCCTCATCAGAAGATGACAAAATTAGAGGAATTCCCGCAGAGGTTTGAGCATTGAGAGGGCGAGGGTCAAAAAGTTCTTTACCTGGCCGACTGGCGCTCAGGATCTCGTGGCCTGGCGGGTAGACCTCCACGAACCGATCCGCCGTTTGCTCAAGGATGGACAACTCGTTCTCATCTAGAGCACGAGTACCCATCCGAGCGGGACCATCACTCTCCCGCGGCTGCAGGAGAGACTGCAAGTCGTTTCCCTCTGAAAACAAAAAGAAAAAACGGTTAGAACAAAAACCCTAAATTAACGGATAATATGAAGCATACCGTAAGGGACAGAGTTCAAACCGTATTCGAGGACGATGGGAATCTGTGACGCCTCCTTCCACACCCGGCTCATCCCGAGCATCACCATCCCGGACTCCGCAAAGCGGTAAACCGGAGACTGGATCCGGGAAACCTTGGAGAACCATTCCGCCTCCTGGTAGTTGGAGGCGTGAAGGTTCGGGAGAGCTCTCCCGTTCTTGAACGTCATCGCTATGGGGACGACGCGAGCGGAGATATAGAAGAACTCCCGCTTCCAAGATCGAAAACTGCGCTCGGTAGCGCAGATCTTCAAACCCTTGATCCGATTGACCAAGGTATACCACCCCTGGATGCACCTCCAGGAATAGAAGGTCATCAGGCGGTCAACATGGGGCTCCACACCCAGAATGAGACACACCCACTCGAAATGGCGGATCTTGGCGATCGCCATTGGGTGTACCTCAGTCAGATGCACACCGTGTCTCTCCAGAACACGGTATACAAACTTCGTCAATGGGAACCTGAGATTCCCATAGACGAAGATTGCAGCGTACACCCCTATCTTGCCCTTGGGGGCATCGTACACCGTCTGATGAGGTGCAGGAAACTCAGGCTCGAAAGGCTCGAGCATGAACTTCCTGACGACGTACTGATAAAGGTCGACCGGAAGAGCACACTGGCACTCGCTAGCAGTACTCTTGTCATCCTTGTCCGACGTGGACGACGGATTCTCGAAGTATACATCGGACTCCTCGACAGTAACCTCAGGATCATGAGAAGACTTGTTTGGGATGTAAACAAGAACAATTTCAGGAGAATGCTCGACAGAAAAGTTAGAGTATTCGCCGGAAATCGTTTAGAAGAAGAAGAGAGGTGAAACTGTGAGTTGAGATGCAACATCTCCTCCCTTTATATACTCATCGCAATGAATGCGATGAATTTAATGCGGAAGAGAGAGGAAAACGCTGGTGCAATGAAACTATGACACGTGGAAAAAGCAAGCTGGCAACAGCTGTTGACAGGACGCGTGCCGTAAACTTCGCGGCCACGCGCCCGAAAACTCGCGCCCACGCGCCTGAAAAAGCGTCTGGAATGACCATATACTGTCACGTCGTCATAACTTCCTGCACGTCCTGACACTGTCAGAAGAAACCGTCGGACGACGTTTCAACAGTTTGGACTGTTCTTATCCTTTCACCAACTCTTCGAATTTCAAAAAGATTCAAAAGTAAGCGGGACTATACCCCTTACCTTGGCAACCAAGTAACTATAAGACAGGTGCGAGTACAGTGTTAAGGCAAAACCCTTCACATACTTAGCACCTGCAGGGAATTGAAGCCAATAATACCTCGGCGACCAAGTAACTATAAGACGGGTGCGGGTACAGTGTCAAGGCAAAACCTTTCACATACTTAGCACCCGCAGGGAATTGAAGCCAGGAATACCTTGGAAGTAAAGTAACTATAAGACGAGTTCGGGTACAGTGTCAAGGCGAAACCCTTCACATACCCAGCACTCCGCAGGGAATTGAAACCAAGAAGGATCTTCTGGGCCATGCTTGCGGAAACGGGAATAACATCCCCGCATAGCGGGAACATCGAGAACTAGATTGTTTGAAGCTCCAAGATGGAATTGGTTGTTTTAACATAATTGATCACTATGTTCAAAACTACCAAAACCTCATGGAGAATCTATACAAGTGGAACTCAACGCTCCTGACTTGCGAGGAGGTTACAGACCTACCCGCATCACACCCAAAGATCAAGCAGAAAAGTCGGGAATTTCTGCACGTGACATTAGGACTTTCGCGGGAAGAATCCCCATGGAAAACCTTAAAACTATTCCCGTTTCAAAACCCTTTGCTTAAGTCCAAAAGTTCACCTCACTTATTAACAATTCATGAGAAGAACATTGGACTGGGGGGACTTGAAGAGGTAGGTCCCAGCAGAGCCCAGTTGGACCCACAAGACTTACCTCAAAGAGGGACGTCTGTTTAGTTGAACCCGCAAGACTCACCTTCAACAGGGACGTCTACGCAAAGGCTAAACTCGCAAGACTCGCCTTGAAGAGACGTCTGCGCAGAAACCAACTGGATCCGCAGGACCCACCATGCTCAGAGACGTGACGTCCTACGCGCAGTACGCAAGCTGTTCCCGCAGGAAAAGCCTCCCAATGGTCGACGTACTCCGCCTGTTCCCGCAACAACGGATACTGGCCATCAGGGAAGGCTACCCGCGCAGCAAGGCTACACGCACAAGGCACTTAACTCTTAAATAATTCAGTAATGTCACCTGAAGAAGGAGTGAGCAAGCCGGGAACACTCCCGCACAAAGCCGGGAACACTCCCGCATAAATGAGCCAGTCCGTACGATACTGGAGATCTTTTGTACTGTACCTGACGAGGTATGGACAAAAGATATGACCCAAGATACGACAGCTCACTGACAACAGTATGACGAGCAGCACGCTCTTGTACTGTATGTCACTATCAGCCGCTGCCTACTCACCAACCTGTCGGAGGACGTGCATAGCCTGCAGTTGGTGGAACAGGAATAGTACACAGCCGGCCTGGTCACTATCAGCCGCTGCTTACCCACCAACCACCAGCATGGCACGTGCGTAGCCCACAGTTGGCAGAACAGGAATACTATTCAGCCGGCTGTACCTGCTTGGAAACCTACCTTCGGCTATAAATACTCCAACACCTTGGAATGGTATGGACACATTACATTACGTTACATTACCTTATCACATCTTATCTTTTCTAGCAATCTCTTAATATACACTTATATTCAAGAGCAATCTAGTCTGATTCTCACGCCGGAGGGTGGTCACAAGGAGGTACCCCCCCCCCTTCTAAGTGACGAGCTCACGGTGTCTGTTTTGCAGGTCACCAGAAGAACCATCTTTGCCGGACATAACCCCTCGTGGGAAACATCTATTTAACCCCCAGATTATCCGTAATCTGCCCGGGGTCAACAAGTGTTTCTTCAGTCGTGCTCTGATTCAAATATCTATTCTGGCAACTCATAAACTCCCAACACGTCGACCCTTATACGATTTGGACATCTTAATTATACCTTTTGGAACATCCTTTCAAAAATACTTGTGTTACCACTACATATTAATCATATTATCACTTTAGAAAATATTATCTTTTAGGTATTACTATAACCTTAATTTTATATAAATCTATTAGTAATTTAGTAGTCACGAAAATATAATAAATTATATGAAAACATAAATTTAATTGTACGTATATGTACACTGAAGAGTGTCGTTTGCTAGTATAGAAAATAGAATTGGACATCACTTCTTGTTCAAGCCTTATCTAGTTAGACCATGTGTAGTCATAAAGCTCCACTATCAGGGATTATGCGTCACGTGGCGCCCAGTCAGAGTTATAGTTTTGTACAAAAACAGGCTGTAGTCATAACTCTCTACTACCAGGGATTATGCGCCACGTGGCGCCCAGTCACGTTTACACTTTTTTGCACCCACCACCGGATCCAATTATTCCGACCACCACGAAACCCACCGGATCCAACTATTCCGGCCACCGGATCCAATCACGAACAGTTTACTAAACACTTAACCTCACAAATATTTAAATAATAAATAAATAATAATAAAAAAGCACAAATAAATAATAAATATATAGAACCCCTTCACTCTCTTCAAAACCACTTCACACACACAAACACACACTCTCTTCAAAACCACACCCACCTCCGATCTTCACACACACAAACACACACAATCTTTTAAAACCACTTTATAGCAACGAAGAAGAATTTCGGCCGTCGGAGATTCTCTGATTTGAACATGGTGTCACTAGATTCTCCGATTTGACGCCGTCGGAGTTCCGGCCACCATGAAACCCACCGGATCCATTATTCCGGCCACCATGAAAACCACCGGATCCATTATTCCCACCACCGGATCCATGCAACCAACGGTCATTTTTTGATTTGTGTGTCATTCTTGCGCGTTTTGTATACAACGCACCAAAAAAAATCACATAACGCAGGGGGGCGGTGTACCCCCGCGTTATCCTTCAAAACGCCGGTGGGAACGTTCCCACTACGAACGGTCTTATGATTCTATTTGGCATGCAGTAAGTTTTGAACCATTCTTTTGCATGCCTTTTCCCTTTATTGCCTTTTATATTTATAGAAGATAAATCATTTTAATGTAAAATATACTTATATTGTATTATATAAGTATCTTTAACAATTGTGATTGCTTATTCGTAATCGTAGCAACTAATTTCATGAAATCATGTGAACATTTTGCGGAGTGACTATAATTTAAAAAAAAAAAAAAACTTTAGGAAACAACTTGAGTATCGCGTTGATAATTATGTACACCGACAATAGTAAATGAAATAATAGCTCCAAATGAATAAACAAAAACGTTAGGTGAGATGTGTTTGCATTTAAAAATACATAAAGGAATGGGATCACATAATTATTTTCTTAATATAATATACTTTATGAAATAAGAAAATATCGTTTCTTTTTAATGACTAAAACTTAATTAAAAAAACCATGACTAGTAAGAAAGTAAACATGACAAGACATTATTACAAACCGAGCTAGAAAAGTGATAACTACATATAGATTACTATGTAATGTGAAATGAATCTTTGTACATATTATTGATAAACGCGGTGTGAAAGAGAATGACACCGCATATGTAATTTATATATCGAAATTAAACGATAATTAAATGTATTTATAATACCACAATTTGTGCTCCCCTTATACATTCTAAATTTCTAATGACAATGTATGTGACAAGTTTTAAATTGGCGGTGATTTATACTTTATATGGATGGATTGTTTATAAAATTTAAAATTATCTATAACCTGAAATATTATTGTGTATAACTTACTTAGGCCTTCCGTAGTGGCATGTTATGGCCGGGCTTTATGGTGGATAACGCCGGGGGCACACCCCCCCCCCCCCTCGCGACGTTTTGGTTTAATTTTTTTTGCGACGTTTTGTAGATAGCGCGGGTGGAAGGCACAGAAATTAAAAAAAACAAATATCAACAATTATGGCCGGCTTTACGACTAAACCATGTTTTTGTAAAAAATCATAACTCTGACTGGGCATTACGTAGCGCATAACGCCCAAAGGTGAAGCTTTATGACTATATATGGTTATATAAGGGAAATATATAGTTACTATGGTCTATGGTACTATGGTAGTAGTATAAGATGGTGTTATTGGTTGATGATTCTAGGCTTCTAGCCTGGTAATAATAAATATAAATGTAGATTTTACCGCTCTCTTTTTCTATGTTTTTCGTGAAAGAACAAAGTGAAATTTTAATCAGCCTGTTTACGCAAGGCCCATTTAGAACAGTAACTGGGCAACTGGGTTTGCAAACCATAATAGGGATAATGGGCTTATGAGACCTTACAAACATATGCACTCGTAAATAGCAACATTGGGCTAAATATATTATGGGCTTAGTCATTTAGAAGACATCGAGCCAAGAGCACGAAAATGATAATAACAGCCCTATTGTTCTAATGGAAAGAGGAATCTATGATTAGCTTTTCGAAAATTTCCAAGTCTTTTTTCTCAGTTACATAACATAAGTGCTTGTTGGTTTTATTAATTTCAACCATTCATTTTTTGTCTCAGTTAACGAATTGGTATGATGGTCTCAATTGTTAACGTATTTGTTTTCAACGGTCCTAACGTCGTTAGTTGCAGGCCACCAGAAAAACATTTTTGACAAGAAAACTCACATTTTTTAAAAAGAAAACTCAACATTTTCGCTCAAATATCTTTGTTACCTTGGAGCGGACCTTTAGAAACCTTTTTTCTAGTAAAGCCCAAATTATTGAGGTCGCCGGAACCCTAGAATAACCGTTGAAATCGATTGGTGGTGCTCAAGTGGTGGTTGGCTGGTGGTGAGTCAGTAGGTGGTGGTGGCGGTGTTCATGTGGTGTGCAGGTTGAGTTTTCTAGCAAAAAATCATACTTTCCTGGCCAAAAGCGTCTATGATGACCTGCAAGTAATTGCGTTAGGATTTTGTTAGTCGTAGACAGTTGGAATAAATACGTTAAAAGATGGGACTAACAACTATCAGTTCGTTAGTTAAGACCAGCATCGACCAAAAAATGATGATTGAGATTAATAAAAACCAATATACCTTATTTAATTGTTATAAATTACTTAAAATAATGTAATAAAAATCTATAAACTTATAGGGTTTGAATCAAATACAAATGAAATTAACGTGCTAATTGTGAGAATCAATTAGGGTAATTATGTAATTACATCCGTAATTATGTAATCATAATTATGGATGTAATTACATAATTACCCTACTTGATTCTCACAATTAGCACGTTAACTTCATTTGTACGTTAACTTTCCCACTAAATTTATACATGCATTATCATGTCTAAACAAGTTTTATGTTAACATATTTCTAAACAAGTTTGTGTTTGTATTAAAAAAGACACGAATAATTATCTTGTCATCTAGGGGTGTCCTTCCCGAAGTTTATCCCGGTTGATTCGAAACCTAGAATTCGGACCAAAAAACCAACCCAAATTACTTCGGTTCAAGCTAGTCTTTTTTCAACTTTGGGTTTCTCAGGTCCGATTAATTCGAATTCAGATATTGGTTTTTTGAGTTGGGTTTCAGGTAAAAGTAACATCCCTGTTTTCATCCCATATTCGTGTCTAGAATATAAGCAACTAAGGGTGTGTTTGGGATTCCTTATTTAAGGTGAAAATAACTTTTTATGATAAGTAGAAAAGGTATTGTGACTATTTGATAAGGAGTTTTAAAAAAGTGTTTGGTTTAACTTATTTATGTAAATGACCAAAAAGGACATTTTTATACAAATGAATAAGTTATTTTTAAAAAGTGTTTGGGATTGCTTATCTATACCATTTTATACTTTTTTCATCTCTAGCATATTGAAAAAGAAATTACAAAATATACATCATAAAATTTGTTTCCATATAATTTTTTGATTAAATCATAATAATACTACATTCGAGATGTTAAAAAAACACCAAAAATACACAATAATAACAAAATAATGTCATACTACATTCCGCTTTGCGATTCCATTATTTCTTGCGCAATAACATCTCTTATCGCTGCCATAAGCATATTATCATCAGCCGTACGATTTGTAGCCGGAACTTCTTCATGATCTTCATCAATAGGATTATCTTCTATGGGATTGTAAGATTCTTGTTGGGCAGTTTCAAATGCTTCATCAAACCTACCGGCCTTTCTAATAAAGTTATGAACAGCCATCGATGCTAAGACAATTTTCACTTGGTGATCGTATGTATAACTTAAAAGGAATCAAGAATCAAATATTGAACTTGAGATGGTATAGTCTTTAATCTGCAGCTCATTAAAGAACTTGAAACTGAGCTGCAAGCTAATAAAAAATGAATCTTGATTTGACCCAACAACTTAAAAAATGAATCTTGATTTGACCCAACAACTTGAAACTGAAATTGAGATGGTATAAAAAATGAATCTTGGAAAGTCCTTCAATTCTAATATTAAAAAATATATAAACAGACCGTTCAAACCGTACCGTTACTAACGGTTTGGTTATAATTGGTAATGATTCGGTTTGGTTCGGTTATAATTTTCAATAATTGGTAACGGTTCGGTTTGGTTCGGTTGTAATTAATTCTTTATTTAATCTTTGTCATGAAAGCTCTCTGATGTTGGACTTCTTGGTTCGGGTAGCGATCACATTACAGCAAGGCGGACTTCAAGTTATAATGGTAAGGCTTTATCCATTTTCTATTTAGTTATACTTATAAATAATCAAAGTGTTATCATAGCTATATTATTACAATAACTGTGTAAATTTATGAAAATTTGATCAACAAAGTTTTATCCATCTAACAATCTCTTTAACCCGAACCGATTAACCCGAAACCCGAGCAAGTTAACCCGATTAACACCACTAACTACAAATGATTAAAAAAACAGTAGGAGTGTAGAACTTTCCTTTATTTTCTCATCCCACCGCTCAGGCGATGCATCGATTAAGCTTCTCGTCCCACCAATCCCCGTTTCATGCCTCATCAACCGGTCATAAAGCTTCCATTCTTTTTTCATAACGTCCCCTTTGTTTTTAATTTGTTTTTCATCAAATGTTATGCCCGTTTTTTCATGCATGGTTTGAACTATATTCTTCCACCCAATCTTACTAAAGTGAGTACCGGGTCTATTCCCTTTTCTAAGTTCAAGCAAGCACGCATCGATAAACTCCTTGAACGTATCATTGTTCCACAAGAATTTTTTGTTTTTCGTAGTCCTAAGCCTACTATATCCATGATTCATAAAACAAACACATCGAATATACCAAGGTAAAACTTATTAGTGAATATAAGACAACAACTAGAGGTGAAACAAAAAATTGAGCATATAATATTAATCTTAACTAGGTTTGTTTTCAACTACCATTAGTTGCTTGAAAATGATGTTTCGCCTTCTTTTACTCAAAAGTCAAAGCTCCTACTAATTCCTTTCTTATAATGAAATTTTATAGTCATTCACAAAGAACTGTGTTTTTTTCCTTCTATTAAAAGCACCAAAATACCATAAGCACCAAAGAACTGTGTCATTGACAAAGAAATTTTCATTCAACTTTATAATCATTCACATAATATAAACATCACATAATCTATTAAAGCACCGAAACACCGTTAAAGCACCAAAGAACCGTGCCATTCACAAAGAAATTTTCATTCAATTTTATAGTCATTCACATAATATAAACATCACATAATCTATAAAGCACCAAAACACCAAACATGTTTCAATCAAACAACTCGCAAACAGATTTAAACACAAATTACATGAGAATCAAACATACTTAAAACCGAATTGTACAAACATGATGACCTGTGTTTTTTCGAATTGGACACCACCGTGTATTTTTTTGATAGAAGGAGATGAAGAGATTCATATATTGTAGGAGCAAATTCAATGTTAGCTAACAGAGGTGGTTGAGAGGCAGTTACTCGAATTGATGAGTTGGGTGTGTGAATTCATGATCGAAAGAAGGGTTAGGGTTGAGAATAATTCGAATTGATGAGTTGGGTGTGTGAATTCAATGGTTGAAGCAGGTTAGGGTTGATAATAATGAATCGATGCAGGGGCAGAACGATGGTAAATTGATGGTAGGGGTAGACGATGAATTGATGCTAGGTGGACGATGAAAGGAGGGTGTAATGGGAAATCTGATATTGATAAGAAGATAAGTTAGTAAAGTCTGAAAACTTAAATTTTAGGCTTGTAAATAAGGAGAAATACACTTTTTTTTATAACTTATAACTAATTATAAGTAGGTAAAATAAGGAATCCCAAAACTTTCAACGACCATATCTATATCATCACAAACCAGCATGCTTCAATGTGCCAAATCCTCAGTCAATCGTCACTTTCTTCTCAAACTCTCCGTTCAATTTCATCAACTTCATGCGAAACACACCCACCCCCCTTACAATAACAGACACCATGATGAAGATGACAACAATTTCAATAGAACCCAAAATCAAAATCAAGAGGATCGTTTTCAGCTATACAAAAGCTGGGGCCAACACCTTTTAACCAACCCACGAGTCCTTGATTCCATTATCAGGAACTCCGGAGTCGGCCCGGGTGATACGGTTCTTGAAATTGGCCCTGGTACTGGAAATCTGACCATGAGGCTTCTTGAAGCTGCTAAGAAAGTTGTTGCGGTGGAAGTTGATAACCGTATGGTGCAGGCTCTTCAAACCCGTGTTGCGGAACACGGGTTTGATGAGAAACTGTCGGTGTGTGTTTGTTGCTCATCAACTGTTTGATGAAATGCCTCACTGAATTTGTGTTGACTGTTTTTAATTGCTTATAAACTGTTTGATAAAAGAGCCCGGCTTGGCTCGTTTCGAGCTCTTTTTCTAAGGTTTGAGCTTGGATCATGAATCGCTTTTACAAGCTCGAACTCGAGCTCGGCTCGTGTATTAGTTATTAATTAATTTATTAACAATTTTTGTTATCATTTTTATATATTTCAAGAAACCTTAAACGAGCCTAAGCTCGAGTTGAGCTTGTGTGCAGAGCCTTAAATGAGCCAAAGCTCGGCTCGAGCTCGGTTGTTTTGTGTGAAATTAATATATAGAAGTTCGAAAGAGCTAAATTAAAAAATACACAATGTTCGTTAAGGCTCGACAAGTCTGACCGATCTTCTCATACAAGGCTTGAGCTCGGGCTCGATAACTAAACGAGCTTTATCTGAGTCTCAGGCTTGGCCTGGCTGGAAAAGGTTCGGCTCGTTTCGAGCTTTTTATTGATTCGATCTCGAGTAGCTCACGAGTGGCTCAGCTCGTTTGCAGCCCTGCTCACAGACTCTATCCTAACTGTCTTTGCAGTAATAACATATATGTATAGATGCTACAGTAATCTATTCAATAAAAGTTCAATACTTACATCAATTTTGAAAATTTTAAAGTATATTTTTGTGCAGATTATACATAAAGATGCACTAAAGGCGGATTTTCCAGATTTTGATCTTGTGGTGGCAAACATTCCTTACGGAATATCATCACCTCTAGTGGCAAAATTTGTTTTTGGTGGGTACAATTTTAGAAGTGCAACTCTTCTTCTCCAGAAAGAGTTTGCTACTCGACTCCTGGCTAATCCTGGTGACTCAGAGTTCAATAGACTGGCGGTTAATGTGAAACTGGTAGCCGATGTTGAGCATGTCATGAATGTAAGCAAAAAGGATTTCGTGCCCATGCCAAAAGTTGACTCGTCGGTTGTTAAAATCAGTTTGAAAACCGAAATCCCGGATGTAAATCTCAATGAATGGTGGGCTTTCACTAAAACCTGTTTTGGTAAGAAAAACAAGACGTTGGGTGCGACGTTTAGGCAGAAGAAAAAAGTTGCAGAGCTTTTGAATCTGTCAAAAGTAACAAGCTTTAATGGAGATATTGTGGAGCATGAATGTTGTAACGAAAGTGATGATGAGGAAGATGAATGCGAGATTTTGGGAACTGAAGTGAACTTGTTTAAGGAAAAACTTGTTGGGATTCTTAGAACTGCCGGACTTGAAGATAAGAGGCCATCAAAACTGTCGAATGGCGAGTTATTGTATTTGCTTTCTTTATTTAATAAGGCAGGAATATGGTTTCATGATCAAGAAAAACCAAGGGATATTAATGCATCCTTTGCTGGATTATAGAGTAAAGTTATGGTTCATTGATTTTATTAGTGTTATTATTTACATGTGAAATTCTTTAATAAATTGGTAGTTTATAGAGCTTATTGCTTGTTTAATTTGATTCTTCATAATGTTATCTCAAACATGCATATTCTTGAAACTTTCGCAACTCGATCTTTAAAGTTTGCTCGTAATTCAGCTCGAGCTACTTGGATCTCTAACATTTGAGCCAAGTTTGAGCTGGCGGAAGCTCGCTTGTTGCCTCGATTGGACGAATTTTTATTTTTTAATTCTCTTGTTCATTGGACTTGTATATTTTGAGATTGCAGTTATTATTATTATTTTGACACTTGTATGAAGATTACGCCCTGCTTGCGGTGCGCGCATATAATGTATATATGTGTGAACCCTCGGGTGGGCAAAAGTAAAAGTGCACTAATTTTGACGTTATTTTACTAATCTCGTGAAAATAACGTTAAAAGTGGCGGAAGGTTAATCAGGCATCATGTGGTGGCGTTGATAGCCGAAAGACAAGGGCACATGCACCAATCAGCCGGTGTCCCTGATGATTGAGTGCTATGTGCCTTATGTCCAAGGCTTGATGCAAAACTACTATCGAGCCGGGGGTCTCACCGGAAGCAGCCTCTCTATCCCTATGGGATAGAGGTAAGGCTGTCTACATCTTACCCTCCTTAGACCCTACCATAGCATTGCTATTGGTGGGATATACTGAGTACGATGAGTACGATGATGATGATGATGACACTTGTATGAAGATATATAAGATCATCATGATTCAAAATAAACAAGTTGGTTCACCTAGCCACAATTGAGTTGATTACGAGCCGAATGCGAACTCAGTTTTAGATCGAAGGTTACGAGTCGATCCAGCTTAGCTTGTATTGGCATGATGCAACTCACTCTTTGAACATCCCACATGACTTCATAATCACCTTTATTCCATTCTTTTTCCTTGGCATATATGCTTGATTGTAAGAAAAGTCAAGGGAACATCAAGAAAAGTGTTTATTTGAATGAATGAAAAATAGAGGTTACCTTTATGAGTAAAAGGAGGCAAAATAAGTGGATTTGACAAACCCCCTCATGCTTTTATTAAAATATTAATCAATCGATTTGGCCTTTGGGTTAAATAAGTGAATAAATGATGTAGAATGGCATGGTTGTTTTTTAGCCGAGACTTCGTGGTTTTATCAACATGAAATCATATATACCTCTCTAAACTTACTTAACATCATATATGACTATATACCAATCAAATTTAAAATGCAAGATATAATGTTCTGCTACATTTGGTATATACATATAACGAGCCGTATCTTATCGAGCTCAAGCCACGCTTGAGCCTCAAGTAAAACTCGTTTTAGTTATCAAGCTCAAGCTCAAGCCTTGTATGCGGAAATCATTTACGCTCATTGAGGTACTATATATGTGTGAACACTCGGGTGGGCAAAAGTAAAATTGCACTAATTTTGACGTTATTTTACTAATCTCATGAAAATAACGTTAAAAGTGGCGGAAGATTAATCAGGCATCATGTGGTGGCGTTGATAGCCGAAAGACAAGGGCACATGCACCAATCAGCCGGTGTCCCGATGATTGAGTGTTATGTGCCTTATGTCCAAGGCTTGATTCAAAACTACTATCGAGCCGGGGGTCTCACCGGAAACAGCTTCTCTATCCCTATGGGATAGAGGTAAGGCTGTCTACATCTTACCCTCCTCAGACCCTACCATAGCATTGCTATTGGTGGGATATACTGAGTACGATGATGATGATGATTATGATGATGATGATTTAGGCTCATCGAGCCTTATCGAGCCTGGTGTATTTTTTTATGACTTGTATGTGTTTATTATAGTCAAACTTTAGCTCATTAAGGTACTAAACATGAGCTTAGGGGTGTTTTCGGGTTTTTCGGGTCGGGTTTTTCGAGTTTCAAAGGTTTAAATCTATACCCGAAACACAACCCAATCTCTCACGGTTTTTTCAGGTTAGGTTAATCGGATTTCGACTATTCCAGAAAATAAATAAATAAAATAAAAATTACAATGTTAAAATTAAAGCTAGCATATTCTTCTTCAGTTTTGTAACGTAAATAAACAAATATTAAACCAACACAAGTTGATGTAACAAACAAAAAGAAGTAGAATTTAACAAAGTCCAACCATAATAAAAAAAAACACAACATTATATGTCGTGATTAGAGTATTCGATTATGGTTGCTATTAATTATAAATAAAACTAGTTATTAAACAATAAACAATTCATCCTAAAAAGATGAAGTGGGAACACCCGATCTGGTCCAAATTATGATAACCTTAGTGGCTAAGATTTCGCATATTATACATAAAAATATACTAGAAGAGTGCCCGCACGATACAGCGGGAAACTGGAAACACATATTTTGATAATCATGTAACAAACTTTTGGATGTTTATTATTTTGTTTGAAACTGTGAGACTGTTCACCAGTTTGGTTTCACGGTTGAAACCGGAGCTAGCCATACATATTGAAATGTTAATTCTTTACTTATTTAGCATTAGATATTATATATATTAGACATAGTTAAAATATAGTTAACCAAATTTTTATTTAAATACGAGCAAACTCGTGTATTACAACTTTAATTTAGCCAAATTTCCAATATGGTTTTTTATAGTCTTTGTTCTTATTATGATTTCGCCTTCTATTTATTCTAATAAGTTTTATTATTTATGTGACCAAAGTTATATTTGTTCATAGTATGATTCTTTTTAATAATGTATTAGTTGATGTTTAGTTTGAAGTGAAGGTATATACAGATTTATAATTCTTATTTTAAATTTTAAACTCGAAGTTTTTTTTATCGAAGTATAAACTATATCGGAACCTAATCGTTGGTAATGGTTCGGTTTAGTTGGGTTTTAATTAGAAATAGTTTACTTCCGGTTTTTTACGACAACAAAAAATGGGTAAAGTTGGCTCATGATTTAATTTAAAGCCATCAAAAGCAAACCACAAACACTTTTGCATAATGTTTTTTACTTCGAAAACTATAGCAATATCATACTCAAATTAAAGATAATAAAATGCTCGTTTTTATGATGTCATTTATTTTAAAAAATATTAACGTACGAAAAAGTTATGATCGTTTGAAAATCGTGGGGTAGTTGGGTTAAAAGTGAAAATAAAATAATATATAAGTAAAAGATAAATGACCAAAGTTGTAATTTGAATGGATGAAACTTGTAATTATTTTGAAGAAATTGCAAATGCACGTGGGATTTAATGTTACAATGACACTTTTGTCCTTAGTTAATGTTGTACATCATGCATAAAATGTTGTAAATTACTTAAAGATAGCGTCTTAATTTGCCCATCAATGGTATATTATATACAATATAGATTTAGTTTAAAACTAGTAGCTTATTCGGGTTGACCCGAAACCCATAACTCAGACCCAAATTACTTCAGTTCGGATTAGTCTTTTTTCGGGTTTGGGTTAGTTCGGGTTTTGGTATGAGTTTTTTTGTTTCGGGTTTCGGGTTTTGGCAGCCCTACACGAGCTCTTTTTACAAATAAAACACCCAAAAAAAAAATCTACAAGTCATAGATTTATTACCAAAAAAACATAAAATAAGAAGGTATGATTTTGTTACATATCTACCAAAAATACATAAAAATAAATAAATAACTAAACACAGATGTAAAACGACTAGAATCTCATTCTCCGGTCTACACCTACACCTACACCTACAAACCACCGTCCCTCCGCCATTCTCCGTCGCTATGACCGCTTCCTGCAATTCCTCTCGCAAGGTCTTTCATCGATTTCAATTTCAATTTCAATTAATTACATATATATATATACTCGTCATAATTCGATTACTCTGTTTAGGTTTTAAGCAAAATTGCCACCAATAGACTTCAGAAGGAGTTGACGGAGTGGCAGATCAGTCCTCCCGCTGGATTCACACACAAAGTCACCGATAATCTTCAACGGTTTCTTTATTAATCATTAATCTCTTCATTTTCTTTTCATTTTTAGGGTTTATATCCTTCTATTTGATCCAATTGTTCACTTAGGGTCTTATATAAATGTTTTGATCACTTTAACAATGCCTATTTTAATCTAGGGTTTCCGAAATTTGATGTTTGAAATCTGTGATTTTATATTGAGTTCTTAGAAATTTGTTTCTGAAATATAGGGGTGTGCGTGGTGCGGTTTTTTCGGTTTTTGGAGTTTTTGAAACCGTTCGGTTTCGGTTTTCCGGATTTTGTTTTGGTTTCGGTTCGGTTTTGGTTTTTTCGGTTTTTGCCATTTGAGCTTGAAAATTTTAGGTCGAAAAAAAATTGACAAAAAATAATGAATTTAGATATAAATAATTTAGTTAATTGTAAAATAACAAAATATGGGAGTTACATATTTATTAAATTCTTATAAATTACTTAATATAAAATATAAAAAAAACAAAAATTTAGGAATTCGGTTCGGTTCGGTTTTTTTCGGTTTTTTTTACATGCAAACCCAAAACCGAACCATTAGTGCACTTTTTACCAAAACATAAAACCAAACCGTCGGTTTTTGTTTCGGTTCGGTTTTTTCGGTTTCGGATTGGTTTTTTTTGGTTTCTTGCACACCCCTAGTGAAATATGGTGTTTGTTGTTTGCAAAGGTGGGTGATTGAGGTTATTGGAGCTCAGGGAACTATTTATGCTAACGAGAAATACCAACTCCAAGTCGATTTTCCAGAGAATTATCCCATAGAAGCGCCTCAGGTGATTTTGATAAAATTTTAATTGATGCTTCTGGTTATTCGTTGTGGCTTCTTGCTTACAAGTTGTTTGATGAAATGTCACAGGTGATATTTTTGCATGCTGCCCCACTTCACCCGCACATCTATAGCAACGGTCATATTTGTTTAGGTACTCATCAAATACCTTGAGGTTTCTTGTATATGAATTGCCGCAACCTTACATGTTTATAAGGTTGTTGTACTCACTATTAAATGAGTTTCAAAATATGAGGGTACTCTTAACTCTCCTACATGTGACACAATTTTAGAAAAAGGAACTAACGTAATTATTATATGCATGGATAATAAGTCAAATTTGGCAATTTTCAACACATATCAAATGCTGGAAACAAACAAATTGAATTAAATAGTATAAGAATCCTTACATAGTTACATAAAGGTTGGATATGCGTACCTTGAACGACTGCAGCGTTTATTAGAAAACCAGAACCTACTTTTCATTGAACCATCGACAACAAGTAATATATAAATTTAAATATTGTCTAAACAAATTTTGTTATTTAGTTATTGTCTTTGATAACTTTTTATTACGTTTGACTTGTTATTAAGTATGATAGGATTTTTTTTTTTTACCAAAGTCGCATCATATGTGTTTTGTGTTGAATGTTAGTTTCACAATTGGTTTACATGTTAATCCATTCAACATGTACAACACGTCTAAAACTTATTTATATTACACATTTTATCTATAACTTGGTCCGTGCATATGACATATATTTAATTATAAAAAATTCCAAAGTATACATAATAGATTAGTTAAATACAATTTTACTTTCTTGTTTGTATATCTTATAAATCTTTAGATATCAAAATTTATCAATCCAGTTTTCAAATCATATTATGTTGTGCAAAAACTAACTTGTGGTACCATACACATGTTTCATGCCCTTTACGAATGCCCATTACTCCATTAGTCATTAGATAATAACATCTGAAAAGGATAAATTTAAATAAGTGTATGTTCAATTTTGTCGTATAAACTACTGTAGCTATTTAGTAACAAAATAATCATATATATATATATATATATATATATATATTGATATCCTTTTTCCAATATTATTGGGGTATGCATTTAATTTGAATGATGAAGATTTAATAGGCTTAAGTCTTTTGTAGATATTCTATACGACTCATGGTCACCTGCCATGACTGTTGGTTCTATCTGCATCAGCATTCTGTCCATGCTATCAAGTTCTCCAGCCAAGGTTTTATTTGCAATTTTTTGTAAATACAAGTGAATATTCAAATTTAGTTCTAAAAATGGTGAAAAAGAAAGAACTTTTGTGTTTTTTCTAAAACTATGATTGGGTGGCATTGCAGGAACACCCAGAAGACAATGATCGATATGTTAAGAACTGTAGAAATGGTAGATCTCCTAAAGAGACGAGATGGTGGTTCCATGATGATAAAGTTTAATCAAAGAAAGAACAAAGGATGTGCTGTTTCATGTCGTATTCATGTAAATGAAGAGCAAATTTTCTTGCTTGTTTGCTCAAAAAGTAAGGATGATTATGTTTCTAAAGCAGTTTGATACAATCTTTTAACTTCATATTATATGCCATCCAATCCTTAGTTACATGAAAAAGATTACAAATTGTTTGCAAAAACTGTTTTGATTCTTGGCATATTGTATTTCCAGTCCATATGTTTGTTGGTTATTTCATCTGAGTTTAACAAGCAGTCAACGCCTAGGCTATCAAGTTCTTGTAGTACCTGTTATCATCACCTGTTCGCGCTGCATCAATATGAAGTCGGGTATCCCATTCGCCATTGCCCGTGTTGTTGTACAGCCTTTGTCTGAAACTGGCGTGTCTTGCGTTTCCAATGGTGTGACTGTAAAACAAAGAGTCGATTCTTATTTAGTAGTGTTTTTCTTGAAAATACGATCCGTGTTTATTGATCGATTTTGAAGATTACTGCGACCCTTGAGCTTGAATTTGTTAAGGACGGTATGGAAGGTGTTGTTTGGGGTTGGTATATGAGTCTCTTCTTACTAGAGGGACATCCCAACTCGCTCCACCTGTATGCCGAAACCAAACATGAACAATAAAGCATAAGGCGAATGATTAGACTCGTAAACAAACCAAACTTGTCATGTTTAGTTCATTCGTTTAATTTAACCGAACAAATGAATGCATATGGACAATTAAACTGATGGATTTCTTGCTTGTGTTTGTTTAGAAATTGGACATTTTTGTGTTCATTTTTTAACTATTGAATATTTATCGTGTTCGTCTATTAATATTATAAATTAACGGTTCATAAACATAAACCAACACCACATAAATAAATGGGTGAAGAAACAAATTTGGATTTAAAATGAAAACTCCCCCACTTAGGTAAACATAAATGCTAAAGAATGGGCCTAAACAGATTGATAAGTTGATGTGCCTAAAAAGTAAAGGAATTTGTCAGATAAGGCTGATATGTTGACGGGCCTAAACACATTGGATAGACACTGTGGTGGATCTAGACGATAATTTCAGGGGTAGTGTAAACAAAACCATACTTTAATATTTGTTTTTTTACCGGTTTCGCGTTTACCGGTGCCTATTTACGTGTTTTACGTGTAGCGGAGCCCAATATAGGGTTTCGCTTGTACATGTGTTGGTGCATTATGCCGCCTACAACAGGTGTCTGGTTAGACGTGTGGCGTGTCCCAGGCCCGACTTCTTGAAACTAGCGTATCGACGTCCAATTAACCCGTTTGCAATGGCGGATCAAAACAAGTTGGTTTATAATGGGTCGCCCCAAAATAACTCAAACTTGTTTGCTTATTGATGTTGTAAAATTATTCAAACTTATTAATATATTAATACAATAATTTTATTGATATCTTTTGATCATATCAAACGCATATTGTTAATGAGTAGTTTTAGTGTTTACTCAATAAATATATTACTAAACACAATATTTAATTATATAAGATAATAAAAGACAATTGTAAACCAAATATAATAAATAAAAAAAAATCTAAATCTGTTAACTAATCTAACAACAAAACGTATCATTTAAATATATTAATTTTATCTATTCAATTTAACTAGAATATTTGATTAACAAATAATGTAAAATGTTTAACTATAAGGTGATTTAAAATTCAAATCAAACAAAATAGTATTATTTGTAACTTTGTTGAACTAAAAGGGTTAATAATAAATTTGCTTATAATCTATTTTTACTTTTTATAAAATCCACGTTCCTATTCCATCTTCCTCACTCATCTTTCTCTCTCTTCCAAGATATCATCCTCCATAGATTCTAAGTTAGTTGTAGATTTTTGTTAACTTTGAAAGGTATCGTTGAAAGGTTTTAAAACCTTTTTAAGGGTAATATAATATAATTTCAGGGGTAACATAATACATAAAACGTAAAAAATAATTAAAAATTTTCACTTCGCCAGAAAAGTTGAGGGGTAGCGGGTGCTACCCCTCCCTCTCAAATAGATCTGCCCCTGGATAGACATATAAATGAACGTTAACAAACATTTACGAACATGACATATGTTGATGCTTGTTCGTTTAACTAAGTGTTCAAAAAGTTTTGCACAACTTCGTTTGTCTATTAAGTAAGTGAATATAAACAAACTTTTCGTCAAACCTCAACATTTGGCTTGTTTACAACCCTGGTTCAAAATAATAAGTAAAAGGTCTCAGATGTGGTTGTTTGGATGAATTGATGATTAGTTTGATCAATTTCGAAGTCTAATTAATCAATTCTTAAACCAATTGCTTAAAAACAAACATGTGAACAAAGGGAACGCGTTGCGTTTTTCCGGCGAGTTGTCAGACACTCGATGTCGACGACGGTGATAGTAACGGGGGAGTGTTGATGCCAGGCGAGTAGTGGTAAGTGGCGTTGGAGATGGCAACAGCAATAGCTGGGTAGAGGAAGAGATTTTAGGGTTTAGTGTGTTTTGAAACTAGATGGTGGAAAGAGTCGCGTATGTTAATGTACGATAAGAAGTTTTATCCTTTATCAAAATTAAAATTTATACATTAAAGTCTGATCCGATTAATGCCAATTAATCAATAGTAACCACCACACCGCCCGGCTAGTAACTATCGAAACACTACTATGGGTAAAAGAGCTAAAAATCAAACATCATCAATGCCATCATTTCATACATTCAATTGACACACAGAAGTGAGGGTTTAAGCAGAATGACTGAACCTCTTCTTCCCGCCACTACAAACCCTAGAAAATGGAGGTTCACATGGGAATCCAATTCACACGTTCCAGTCATCCGATTATACATCTTCAATTCCAACACCAAACCATCCACTAAATGCGTCAATCTCAAACTCTCAATTCTGTCCACAAATCATTACTCCAACTCACCTGGCATAATAATAATAATAATAATAATAATAATAATAATAATAATCAAGTGACGTCACTTTGGGTCCCGATTCCTAGGGTTTTGATTGATGCAGAAGCTCCTATTAGTTTTCGACCGCTGGATGATCACATTGAAGTTAAGCTTGTGTTACTTCTTCCTGTTGATCACCCGATTGTATCGAATTTTGATTTCCAAGATAATGCTGCTGCTGCATTGGAAGATGATGACTCTCAACCTCTTCAATTGGATTCCGGTAGTTTAGCTAAATTTACAGTTACACCATGAGATTGTCTGTTAACCTAATTTTTAGGGTAATAGTATTCGAATTGGACTCGAATTCGGTTTTTGAATATTCGAATTTGATTCGAACTTAGTATTTGAATGAATACGTATTTGTGTTTTCCATTCGAATCGATTCGAAATTCGAATATAGTTTATACATTTTACTTTTGCATTATTCACACACACACGATTATATAAATACAGGTATATATTTGAGTTCACTAATCGAATTCAAATCGAATTTGAATAATTATACTTCTTAAGCCTCGTTTTTATTTTATTCATCAAAGAGTAGTGTTTACATTGAAATAGAAGGCAATGGGCAACAAGCTTTGCCGCTAGCCCTTTTTGAATAGCAAAACTAAGTCGTTTAAAAAGTACATTCATATCTGTTGGGGTCATACTATTACTACACATGACCTGTTAGACACGACTAAGTAGTTCCACAGCCTCAGGCACAGGGAAACTGAAAGTATCTAATGCGAAAGGTATAAACATGTGCTGGTTGCCAAGACATGCTTTCTCGTGTTTGGTCACTTTGCATGAAGCAACTTTTAACACAGCCAGACCCACAGTGAAATAATTCGATTCCATTACTTTGAGTATATGAATTTCGATTTGTTGAACACCCATTGTTTCAATGCACCATTATTGCATAGAAATTGAAATCTCTTGAGTCTCAGCTTTCTTTATGAATTTTGGTTTTTGAAGCAATATATCTAACATTCTTAATATCTTCACTTCAATTGTGTACTTTCGTTTCAGATCTTAAAATGTTGGCTTCTTGTGGGGAGGTGCACTTTTACTGTAGAGGTTGTTCTACCAAGTTAAGCAACCCTGTTCGGTATGGTTATTTCATCGTTATCACTTTACCATCTGGATATATTTTATATTGGTCCTTTTGTTATAGTATTATCATATATGCAGAAATTTCAAGGAAATGCCATCTGTCAATTGGCGTGAGGCGGCTGATAACTGGTTTGGGACTTGTTGCTGTTCTTTTGGTGGTGCAAGCGAGAAGCTAGTAGCACAATATGCCAACTCATACACATGCACACCTGGTGCGTGCCTATTGGATGCCACTTCTGTTGTTCTCTGTAAAGATGACTTTGTAGGATATAAGTTTCCCAACCAAATTGAACATGTAGAGCACAAGTCTACTAACAGTTTAAGAAAAGCTGTCTCTAATAGTCAAAGTACAAATGGGTTGACTGTTGACCATGATAGTCAAAATGGATGTTGTCATCTTCATGTACACGAGGACCAAACACATATTACAAGTGAGTTACTAACAAACAAGGCTAGTCTTCTCAACGGTCTTCTTGGAAGTAGTTTTATGGTTACGTCACCTTATCTTTCAAAAGACATTAAATGGAGTGAAATCTTATGCCCCAATTGTTCATGCTTACTTGGAGCATATCCACATGATAATAATGATGGACCGTTGAATGATTATGGTGTTCACTTGTTTAAATGTTTTATATCCACTTGCTCTCCGGTTCGCGGGCCAACAGACTTGTTTAGGTAAATGTTTTATATCCCTCCTTTTCATATTATTTTGTGAACCAGTAAATACAATTATACTGCTTAAATGTGACAGGAAATACACTTTAGAGAGGATATTTACTAGTCAGTTATTGGAAAGTGCAAAAGATGAACTCTCGTTTAGAACCGTGGTTAGAAATCTGCAAACCAGATCGCCTATGTTGCAAATTGTTCTATTAAATCCAAATTCATGGTGTTCGTTTGGGGATTGTTTGGATGCAATGACACCGGTTCCTAATATTATTATGTATCCGATGGTTAAAGTGCTATTTTCTAACTGCAGCAACAGCACTGAGTCTGAATTAAGGTTTGTTGACCGTTATAATATACTTTTACTGCCATTTTTTCCTTTTAAATAATAATTTCGGTTTTACAGGAAGTTAGAAGAATGGGTTGTTAAGAATCAAGTTGGTGATGTTTACATGTTGACATCAAAAGCATTAGCAGAATCATTAGAGCTAGCAAACTGTATGCTTCCATCTTCACATGCTTTTCTTCAAGGCATGTCTTTATCTTTCTTGAGGAGGTAACGAACATTAGCTGTTTTATGTTTTTTTTTAACTGTAATTTTGTATAATGTATTTTATGATTTGGTTCTTCGAAAGTATTTGAAACACTTTATATTGGATGATCAAGACTTTTACAAAATCTTGTGTGGATTTTGTTCCATTTTAGCTTTTTATAAAGTTTCACAAGTCAATCTCTCAATTGAAGATAAGATGGATTTATGCTCTTTCTTTTCGGGTGTACATGTGTCGTAGTTATAGCCACTCAGGGCCACATCTGATGGGCCGACTCTCAATCATCTTATGCCACATTGCCTGGTTGTTTTATGCTTAACATGACTCTATTATAGTTTATCTTAAATTAAATGTTAGGTTCTTGATTTGGCTCATTTGTTGTGATATATGGTATAACAAGTTTTGGCTATCTGATTAGTTAGTAGGCATAATACACGTAAAAGGGGTATAATTGTCATTTTTTATAAATATTACAGAAAAATTGTTACGCTCATCAACTCCCCGGACTACCAATCAAAACCGTAATATGTCTGTCATTAACTAATCAGTGTTTTTCTGAACACCCGATCATCAAAACTTCAAAACGCAGAAATATATCTAGACACGAATAGTCTAATACTACATTCAGCCTGTTTTGTACAACTAGATTCCACCAGGTTATTTTTTGTTGCACAGGCTATGCCCAAAGGTCACCTGAATGGTTGGCTGTCTTTGGCAAATATGGAAAGCCAATAGCAAGTCTTGATTTCAATAACTTTATAAAAGTTCAGTTGAAATTCCTACTGCTTATCAGAATATATTCTCTAATTTCATGCTCATCACAAACTTGTGTTCAAACCTTTCGGCGGTCCACACTCATGGGCCAGAGACATGAACAATGCCACTCCACTTTTATATTATTCTTTCGGGTTTTAAATAAATTATTGGCTATAAATACAAGCTTGGCAAACCATAGGATATTGTCAGTTTAAGTTCACTGCTACAAATGAAGTGACTAGAGGCCTAAATGTATGAATGGGAGGAGTATAAGGGAGAGTTTGTTTGGTAACCAAGGATGACTTGCCTGTTTCTACTTTTCAAAGTCGCTCGGGGCCCTTTGATTGGTTGGTTATCAGGCAGTCTTCTTGGCTAACCTGACATTCTCTTCTTTCTGGTGGCAACTCTTGTTTCATTATTTACTTGCAAGTCCCAACGGTATATATACATATATACTTACACACATAAACAAATACATCACATATAAATATATATACACATATAAGCACACACACACATACACACACACATACACACATGCATATACACGCAAACATACACACATACATATATGCATATGCATGTATTAAGGTCATGTACGTTTCAGAATCAATAATTTGTTAAGAAATGCATAATAAACTTGTATATAGTGCACAATAATATAATTAAAAGTGGTGGAAGAGAAACAAAGATAGTTGCATATCCGTGTTATGTGTTAGATTCAAAACAATATGCACGCATGCATACATGGTTCTCTTAGTTAACATATTGTTGGTTATGAAATTAGAGCATCTCTTGTATGTGTATCATGTGAGCTTGATAACTAACTACTTTTGTGTTGGTCTATGTGTCATATGTGGCATGTGAAATTTTGAGAGAGGATCAAATCATCAAGCATTCACATGTATCTTTGCATGTTCTTGTATCATGGTTAATGTGTGAACACAAAATGTTATTCTTTTTGGTTAATCATAAGTGTACTTGATTCAAGTCAAGTATAACCACAAAGAAATAACAAGTGAGGTGAAGTGAAGTGAATACATGATATATAAAACTTTGGGGTATTTTTTGTCTGATTTATTAATATATTCAGTCACTAAATAGGTTTTTTTCGGTCACCAGTTTAGTTACACGATATTGCCATTGCCTATCGGATCGGATACAAATAAACCGACCAGTTTTAATTGTACTGCATAAAACAACGAAAAGTCGATAAAAAGATCTTTTTCTTCATCTTCACGCCTTGTTGGTCCAACCTCTATAAGAATTAAGAAATAGCAATGTTTTTATATCAAGCCGGTCATCAAGCTGACGGCTTTATCGGTTCATTAGTCAGACTGATTAGACCAGTCTTGAGAACCATATTATACTATAATCAGTTTAAACTTTTATAAGAAAAAAAAACAGAATTTTATAAATACCAACTGCAGTCACTCTCATATGTAAAGCTTAAAAAGCTGAAGACACCAATCGAAGAAAACTGAAGCTTACAACAATAGAAGAGTAAATGCAAATGATTCATAGCAGTTGTTTATCATATTAGAAACCACCTATGTTTTTAATAACACTCATCCCAGTGGTACATCCAGAGGCAATACTTGTTGGGGGAAACGTGGGATCCAAGAAATATGATAGTAACAATAGCAAGACAAACACAAAGTGCAAGAACAACAAGAGCAAATGAATAAACATGGTTCACTCTATGGACTGGATTTGGCTACGTCAAGTAGATAGATTTATTATATCAAGAACTCTTTTTAAGAGTCATATTAATTCTTAATCAAGAAAAGAAAGGCATGTTTATAATAAACGCATTAGTCGTAAGTTGAACTAAGTTTTCTGCTTTCACCACCGTGGTATACGTACATATATGAACGACCCTTTGTATCAATGATCTTTTCTAAGGATAAAATACAATCATTCACTCGTTTCCTGATTAAATGATTTATCGGCTAAATGTTTTCCGGTGAGACAGTGGATTCTTTGCAATATGAACTCTTCGCTGGTTTTCATAATAAAGAACTAAGAATACCATCTTATTGTTCTCAAACTGATCACTAAGAAAACTTTTCAACCACATGTATTCTATTTCCGTTGTTGTACCACTCTTTTGTAATCGAGTTCATTCTCATTCCTCTAATTGACACAACATGTAATGCTTCTCCTAAAATCAAAATAATTACACCCACATATGCATCAACAAAACCTTACAAGATGCGACCTTTCCCTCTATAACGTTGTGCAACCTTATAGTTCAATTTCGAGTAACATTTGCTTGACTAGCTATGATTTTACATGCACGGATGTACCAATAGTAACTCTCACTGCATAAGCTATAGATGGTTAGAGCTTGTAGCTTAATGGTATCAAGGAGTTAGATAATGTGAAACCTCGATCATTCATGTGGTTAGGGCTTAAGTCCTACATGCAATAAACAAAATGGTGTAATTTAAGAGTACCGGGGTAGGTTAGTTTGCCAATTGCCATTAGAAAAAACATTTAGCATGTAACAAAAATACAGTAACATAATTATGGAAAAACAAAAGTAATGGGTGTTAAGTTCACACTAAAAAAAAGTTTAATGTAAAAGTATTACGGAAAGTAATAAAAGAGTTAATTAAAATATTCTAAACCTTAGGAATTAAAACATTATTAACTCTTAATTCAAAGATTATGACATGTCCTCATTTCAAATTTCAATATTTGTTTTCTTGATTAATATTCTTCCACTTACCAATGAGACTGATGGCTTATTGATAAAGACAAAGCTTTTAAGACATACGACAAACACACAAAGAAATTCGTCGTTAAAAAATATATATATTCTTTCACTTTGTTCGATTTTGCGTTAATTGATTGCCAATGGCATTGCTCTTCCCCAAAAAGATCATAACAAAAACAATGTATTATAGTTATATTCGATCCTCTTTATATAAAGTTTATATATAATATCAATTAGAAAAACGTGAGAAACAAAATAAAATATTTTTTTATCATCTTTATTTCAATAATTTTCGTTCAAAGGATGAGTTGACTTTAAAATATAATTGGATGCCTTTAGCAAGTATTGAAAAGCCAATAATGAGTCTTGATTTTATTCACTTTGTGAAAGTTGAGTTGATATTCTCACCTCTGACCAGAATATATCCTCTCATTCCATGGACTCCCATATACATGAGGCTTAAACCATGCCACTTCAATACAAACAAGCACCCGAATTTTATTAAATAATATTTTGGTAATATTCTGATCACTTGCTATCAACTATATATATATGACCTTCACAAACCATAGGAACTTGCCATTTTAGGCTCACAACTTGAGACGAATGTGTGGTCAAACGACTAGAGAGAGTTTCGTTTGGTAGCCAAGGATGACTTGCCTGTTTCTTCCTTTCAAAGGGCTTGGTCCTTATGGACTATGAGTTAAGGTTCATTGATTGGTCGGTTATCAGGCAGTCTCCTTAGCTAGCCTAACAATCTCTACTCTCTCATGCCAACGCTCTCTTCTTTTATCGATTCTTTATATTAGGCAATGCACCATTTAGATTTGTTGAAAATGACAAGGTTGTTGCCAAGTACACACAATAAAGGTAAGCATTTCGGTGCTATCTTCCGTTAAACCAATTGATTTCTTGTATTGTACGTGTCACCGCCATAATACTCTTTCTATATGCGACTCTTTTGAGTCTTTGGGAAGCAAAGAGAATATTAATAACACTTATATACCTCGACTCTCTTCTTATGCCCATGTATTGATAATTTGATAGTAACCAGTTGAACTAGTTGAATGAATGATATGGATAATTTAAAACTTAAACATGATATAGATGTCTAACGATGTTAAAAGAAAATATAAAATGTAAAACACTACTAAATAGTTCATAACATTTTTGCCGACATGGTAATACCGGAACAAGCTACCACTTAATTGTTACGACTTTGGTGATACCTGTTGATACCCTAGATGAATTCTTAGATAATGAGATACTTGAGAATGATTGATCAAATGCAATGGTTGAATATGAATATGATTATGTGAAGATATGAGTGTGATATTGATCGTGAATCTGCTTATTACAAACATTGTTCTCTCTCTTATAAGGTAAGAGAGATGGGAGAATTACATGGAATACAATAATAATGTCCTTAGATGTAAGCTATTTTCCTCTGGTCCCAGGTCTTTTCCGCTGAACCCTTCTTTTCCTTATTTTATCCAGTGTATCTTCTTTTGAGCCTGGGAGACTATATTTCTTTGGTTGTTCACTTGAACCAGGCTACAGTGCCTTTCTGCATGCATGATAAGACATTTTACTGATGTTCTCTCCATCCCACTCTATCTAGACTGGGCTTGTGCTTTTCTCTCATTTGGGTTATTCTTATAGGCCCATCTCCTATATAAGCTCTTCAATTATATTGGTGCCACCGCTATAGGTGGCGGTGACAGTGTTAAAGAGACCAGAGCCAGCGACGGTAGGCCAAGTGATGGTCAGGGAGAAAAGAGGAAGATTTAAGAATTTATAAGTAGCAGCGGTTGAAGTTTTGAAATGATATATAAGACGACGCACAATAGTTTTATAGTAAAAAAAAAGAAGCTAGTGATGGGTTCCATGCATTATATTAAATTAAAGTAAATAAATAAATTATGATGATACGTGTTTATATATTTTATATTTTGTTCATTCTTAAAACAATTTTTAGCCCTAGCTAGTGGACGTTTAATTTTGTTCAATAAAACGTTATTGTTTTAATTGAAACAATTAGTGGTAATCTAAGTGCTCACAAGTTAAATGTGATGTACATTTACAAACCCCAAGTTCATACACACCACAATACAAAGAAAAGTAACACCATCGTATTATACGTCGGTAGTTTTTCTCTTTAATCGACTATATAGTAGCGTAAGATATTATAAGATGTCAGGTGGTGTATTATTCGCCACCTATACAACTCTCTTTATGGAATTCCAACTTTTAAAATATAATTCCAGTCCCATTCAACATGTTAGCCCTTTTGTAATTCTATTTACGACATTTACATAGTTTTCATGTTTATAGCAAGTTTAAGCCGCATTTTAATTAATAACATAAACTTTTGGCCATAAAATTAATGTATACAACATAAGGCCAAACGTGGTGGACGCGAGATTGGGCGACAAAAAGACGACTTGGGGCTAGAACACCCCCCCCCCGGCGATTTTTGGGCGATTTGGGGCGGGGGCGGATTCTTTTTATCGCCCTGAGAAGATGAAGAATATTATTATTATATTATATATTATTATTATATTACTATTGTATATACATATGTATATGTATATGTATATGTATATATGTTGTGTGTGATATATATATATATGTGTGTGTGTGTGTTGTGTGTGTAAGTATATGTATATGTGTATGTGTATGTGTATGTATATGTATATATGTTGTGTGTGTGTATATATATGTATATGCAAAATGAATTCTAGAAACAACCCGAACCAACTGAACCACCCATTTCCTCCTTTCGGTCAACACCATGGTTCGCAAAACTAACCGAACGTGAACTTACAATGGAACCCGATGAACCTAAACCAACTGAGCTATCCGTTTCAATTTCCCGACCCGAACCTAAACATGTACGCCAACCGAGCTATATGTTTTTTTATATTTTTAGTGATGTATTTTTTTTGTATTTCTTTTTAATTTTAATGCATTTTTATTTAATTATTTAAATAAATTGGTTTTTATTTAATTATTTAAATAAATTGATTTCTAGTTTTGACTCGTTGACTTCCTGAAGTCAAACACTTATCGATGAATTGGAAGCCAAGATATATAAATTTTACATTCATAGTCTACGAGTCATTTTTATGAAAACCTTTGTGTAAACTTGGTAACACTTTTAGCATGATTGCCAAGACTTGTTCAGCTTATTTAAAACACTCAAATTGTTTTAAGTCCGATTTGTAGGAAGTAGGTTCACTTTTTTTATTAAAAAGATATTAATAGGATAAACACTAACGATACTTTCTGTCGAAGCACGAGATGAATCTGACCTGATCCATGACGATGTTTCCACGGATTTCGAGATGAACGAACCACGTCTTGATCTTCTTCTCCGGCTGCTTGGGATCTGCAATGACTTTTTGGGGGTGTGGAGGTGACCGCTAAGAAATCTCGAGGATCTCTTTTTCACAGACACAAAAATATGGTGGTGGCTCTTATTGAGAATGACCAACCCTTAATAAGGAGGTGGAGACCTCCTTATATAGGGAGCCTCATGGCCACCATCATGGTACCCTAATGGGCCTAGCCCAGTTAGGGTTACCTCCACAAAACCCCCTCAGCCCAATAACACTGTATTAGTCCATATAATAAGCCAAACATAATAAATTTAGGGTCGTAAAACCGGGTTTGGTACCATACCCCTACAAGCCCCCCAAGTCCAGCGTTGCTCCTAGGCGCGCAAGCGTTTAGGTGGAGCGCTGGACTTTATGAGGTGTGTTAGGGCGTGAGGCGGTTTTTTCCCTTTTCTTCGGCCTTATCTTTATTGTCTTTGAGTTTTGGGAGGTTTTCTTCATGATGGTGACGTGTTGTGGTTTTTATGATAATGATGGTGCACTAGCATGAATAAGATATAGCACGCCGAATAATAAAAGCCTGCGCGCGAGGAGACTTACGAGCTATGAGAATAATAAAGCTTGCGCGCGAGGCGACTTATGAGCTATGAGAATAATAAAAGCTTGCGCGCGAGGCGACTTACGAGCTATAAGAATAATAAAGCCTGCTCGCGAGGCGACTTACGGATCTATGAGAATAATGAAGCCTGCGCGCGTGGCGTCTTACGAGCTATAAGAATAATAAAAGCTTGCGCGCGAGGCGTCTTACGAGCTATAAGAATAATAAAGCTTGCGCGCGAGGCGTCTTACGAGCTATGAGAATAATTAAGCCTGTGCGCGAGGCGACTTACGAGCTATAAGAATAATAGAGCCTGCGCGCGAGGCGTCTTACGAGCTATAAGAATAATAAAAGCTTGCGCGCGAGGCGACTTATGAGCTATAAGAATAATAAAGCTTGCGCGCGAGGCGTCTTACGAGCTATAAGAATAATAAAAGCTTGCGCGCGAGGCGACTTACGAGCTATAAGAATAATAAAGCCTGCGCGCGAGGCGTCTTACGAGCTATAAGAATAATAAAAGCTTGCGCGCGAGGCGTCTTACGAGCTATAAGAATAATAGAGCCTGCGCGCGAGGCGACTTACGAGCTATAAGAATAATAGAGCCTGCGCGCGAGGCGACTTACGGGCTATAAGAATAATAGAGCCTGCGCGCGAGGCGACTTACGGGCTATAAGAATAATAGAGCCTGCGCGCGAGGCGACTTACGGGCTATAAGAATAATAGAGAGGCGTCTTACGAGCTATAAGAATAATAGAGCCTGCGCGCGAGGCGACTTACGGGCTACAAGAATAATAAAAGCTTGCGCGCGAGGCGACTTATGAGCTATAAGAATAATAAAGCTTGCGCGCGAGGCGTCTTACGAGCTATAAGAATAATAAAGCCTGCGCGCGAGGCGACTTACGAGCTATAAGAATAATAGAGCCTGCGCGCGAGGCGTCTTACGAGCTATAAGAATAATAAAGCTGGCGCGTGGCCTATGGGTTTATGAGGATTCCCAACCTTTAAGTTTGGCGCGTGGCCTATGGGTTTATGAGGATTCCCAACCTTTTAAGTTTTGGCGCGTGGCCTACGGGTTTATGAGGATTCCCAACCTTTTAAGTTTGGCGCGTAGCCATATGGGATATTATGAGGATTCCCAACCTTTAAGTATGGCGCGTAGCCATATGGGATATTATGAGGATTCCCAACCTTTAAGTATGGCGCGTAGCCATATGGGGTATTATGAGGATTCCCAACCTTTAAGTATGGCGCGTAGCCATATGGGGTATTATGAGGATTCCCAACCTTTAAGTATGGCGCGTAGCCATATGGGGTATTATGAGGATTCCCAACCTTTAAGTATGGCGCGTAGCCATATGGGATATTATGAGGATTCCCAACCTTTAAGTATGGCGCGTAGCCATATGGGATATTATGAGGGTTCCCAACCTTTAAGTATGGCGCGTAGCCATATGAGTACAATCATGGTTGTTCTTATCCTGATTTGGATTAGACCGTTCCTCATTTGTTGTGTCGCTTACGATCGGCCTGCGCAAGGTCTTCTTTATTCTCACGCGCGGATGTGGTGCGTGAGCGTGCATGATGCGTGAGCATCTGATATGCATGAGCATACGTGAAGCCCAATAACATATGTGATGCGTGAGCATATGAGATGCGTGAGCATGTGATATGCGTGAGCATACGTGATGCGTGAGCATACGTGATGCGTGAGCATATGTGGTACGCGTGAGCATGCGTGATGCGTGAGCATATGTGATGCGTGAGCATACGTGGTATGCGTGAGCATGTGATATGCGTGACGAGCGTAGGTTTTGGCTTTATGTCTTCATGAGCATGTGATATGCGTGAGCTGTGGCGTAGAGTGATCGCCGGGAGCGCGCATGCGACCCCCTGTGGCGTAGAGTAATCGCTGGGAGCGCGCATGCGACCCCCTGTGGCGTAGAGTAATCGCCGGGAACGCGCATGCGGAATCCGAAGTTGATCCACAGGGAGCGATTTTGATCCGCGGTGGCGCGCATGATCTAGAGATTTTGAATATCCACATCAGGTAGGTTTTATGTAAAACCAACAGATCTAATAGGATTTATAGATCTATGAATATGAAGTGTGACTATTGCTCAAACGAACCCAGATCTGAGAAAATCATAACTAGATTTGGTATATTTCACTTAGAAAAAACACAGATCTAAGGGTTTTCCCCAAAAGTTCGGTGGTATTTCTTCCTGTATATTTCCAGATCTGGAAGTATTTTTTAGATCTACGGATTTTTGGATTTCCATAGAACATATCTGAAAGAAGAAACTTATTGCCGTCCCACGGATGGCGCCATTGTCGAAGCACGAGATGAATCTGACCTGATCCATGACGATGTTTCCACGGATTTCGAGATGAACGAACCACGTCTTGATCTTCTTCTCCGGCTGCTTGGGATCTGCAATGACTTTTTGGGGGTGTGGAGGTGACCGCTAAGAAATCTCGAGGATCTCTTTTTCACAGACACAAAAATATGGTGGTGGCTCTTATTGAGAATGACCAACCCTTAATAAGGAGGTGGAGACCTCCTTATATAGGGAGCCTCATGGCCACCATCATGGTACCCTAATGGGCCTAGCCCAGTTAGGGTTACCTCCACAAAACCCCCTCAGCCCTATAACACTGTATTAGTCCATATAATAAGCCAAACATAATAAATTTAGGGTCGTAAAACCGGGTTTGGTACCATACCCCTACACTTTCATTAGTAATGAGGAATATACTAGTACAACACTGTTTACAAAACCAAATACTGAATATAATTTACAAAATTTTATATTCCACAATTGATATGAAGCTGGGTCTTTAGCGGGTCTCCATATAAATCATATTTTGGTCTTTGACTAAGCTCTTTGATTACAACAATAAGCAAACAAAATGTTGACGGTTATGGTTGAGGATTCGTGTTCAACATGGGTCCCTTAAATAGATTACGTGTCTCTACTTAGACAATGTGTTTGTCTCTTAGAGTACAACAACCAAACAGTATGTAATGCTAAGGAAGTCCATGCATCAAGGTTACACCTGATGAACTTATAGTGTTTGAATATGTGAAAATGAGAATGTGAAAGTAGAATCAAGTAGAGAGTATTCATTTCTACATAGTCCCAACATATTGAGTCACATACTGCTAATTAAGAGAAAAATAATTTCACTCGAGAGTTTATTCATCAATTCAACATTATTGAGTCACATTTAATATTTCCACAAAACATCCATTCATTACATTTTCCAACACTATTTTCCTTCATTTTTACTTGTTAACTCAAATTCTTTGATTTCAAGTTTTCAACACTCAAAAGTTGATCTTAAACATCATAACTGAATCATTTTTTATATACACGTAATTCAGAAAGGGGTGACGGCGTAGCTTGTTGTCCGCCTACCTGCTATGTTGATGTAATATCTATGTTTCTATATAATGAGAAATTTTCTTTATATAAAAAATTGTTAATTTATACACGTAATAAGAATGAAATTAACCAAGCATCCCATATAAGTTATTTCCCCCTTAATTTACACATTTATTATTATATTGTGACCTAGTTCACCATTCATGAACATGAAACCCATCACATTACCCACAAGAAGTTATCTTAACATGTATATACTCACAATTATCATACACATAGATAGTCATTAACAACATATTTTTGTGACTATTGTGAGTTTAACATAGATTAACGATTGTATGAATTATCTTAACCTATCTCAACAGGACTTGTATGTAACTCAAAAGACTTTAAAACTAGGTGTAAATACCACTTTCTCTACAAATGAATGATTTACAACTTCCTTCCTTGGTATTTGGGTTCAACACAAGATCATCAAATCGCCCATGAATTTTCACTTGCGATCATCTCATATACACACTCTTAACCCTTGAGACACAAATGCATAAAACACGTGTATTCTATACAACTCTCGGATTTTCTATTTTATTTTTAGCCCACTTAACCTTAAAAAGTCTCTCTAGTTTGTAATTCTTCGTCAGAATTCCTTATTTTGGCCTCCTTATGACTTTTTAACCTGTTGGAAAGTTAAATGATGTTTAGACCCTTATGGCGTGAGTGAAGAAGTTCGATGACTTTTTCATAAGTCGTAAGGAGACCAAAATAAAAAATCCCAAACAACCCTAGTCGGTATTGGTTTTTGATAAACGATAATTCTATTTTTGTTTTTCTATAATTAACTACTAACATAGCCAGCCACTCATAGGTTAATCTAAAGGGTTTTAACAAGGGTTTCTTCTTCTTCTTCTTCTTCAGGTGCGTGCGATTCATACTTATTAACATTTCCTTAGTTAATTACTTTCTCTAGGGTTTTTCGCAAGTGATTAATCACTATGAATTGGGTTTTCATTTTGGTTGCTAATTGCTGTATTATAACGATCCCGTTTTCAAATTGTTTTCTTATTATTTATTATTAGTTGCCATTCAACTGATTAGCTTCCATGATCTGTTCACACTGCCATAGTTTTAATTTATCTGAGTATGGTGTTAAAGTTCATAGTGACTACCCGATTCCCTTTGGTTATCGGTTTTGGTTGTGGCGGGTAATTGGGTGGTTCTTGAAAAACTTGGATGGTATTATGAATTTTTGTTTCTTCACATGACGCGTAGAAAAAAATGTGTTGTTTGTTTGAAGTGACTTGCTAAAACTACTTATCTGTTTGCTAAGTGTTTTTAAACCGTGTGAAAACCGTCTTAAGGGAAAATTAATAATAGGGTGTCTTTTGCAGACTGATTATATTCTCTATTTGCCTTGCATTTGTCATATGATTGTTGCTCTAAAACTGTTGGTTTGTAATTATAAAAAGCTAACAAAGAAGTCTGTTACACCTTCTTAGCATACTGAATGCCGCGCCTTTTATTGAAAGGCAATTTCATATATATGACCGTAAAAAGTACATTTTTTTTATAATCTTTCTATAGTTTTATATTTCGTTATGTCATTCTTGATGAATAAAATAATATCAGTTACTTATAATATCAGAGGATTGAAGAATTTCATACCAAAAAGGCATCATGTTTACCACAGCAGTAAAATATCTCGGCACAAAACCGAAACCAGCAATGAAAGCATTAGAGCCCAGATTCCGACCTGAGCAAAACCAAACCATCACACGGGCCATTTTTGAAATCCTAAAGGAACATGGTCCTCTCAATGTTGCTCAAACATGGGAACGTGTTCAGGTCACTTCAATTTTGTGTCTATTCATCATCCACCAAAGTTTTAACTGTTAAAACTATTTCTGAAATAACCATGATTACAAACATGTTGCAGGAAGTCGGTGTAAAAGATTTAACCAGCAAAACACAGATGAAGACTGTATTGAGATGGATGAAACAGAGGCAGAAGCTTAAGCAGATATGCAATCATGTGGGTCCCAACAAGCAGTTCCTGTACACAACCTGGTTCACTAAACCACCAACTGTCACCCAACCAAGATCCACTGGGGTCAAACCTTCCTCAACTTAAGTCAACTTCAACTACAACTGCCGTCTTTTATTACATTAGATCGGTTGCATCATGTTTTTGGCAAATTTTGATTATGCAAATCTTTCTAGACATTGGTTTGATATTTGTTTCATGTGACTTGTAATCTGATGCAAGTTTGTTTGAATTTGACGAAATAAAAGTCAAATCGATTTCAACTTATAATGGGATGCGAATTTGTTTGAATATGACAAATGAAAGTCTGATTGATTTGTAATCAGATGCAAATTTTAAGTTTATTAAAATTTGACAAATAAAACTCGGATCAACTTGTAATTGGGTGCAACAAATTGACTTGTATTCAGAATTTCAGATGCAAAATTTTAGTTTGAATTTGACAAAATAAAAAGTCAAAATCAAAGGGGGTTTAACTAAAACATAAATCCAACTATAAATGAGTACACATTCAAATCACAGACTAATGAACATAAACTACATGGAGACACAATAATGTTCACTATACTGTTTTCCAATATACAAAATCTTTTTCTGAATTTCAACACATGTTTAAATTAATGCCGGGCGTTTGCAGTGTGCAATACATCCTTTAAAACAGCAGCAATTCTATCAGCCATGTGTCGTTCTAGAAACATCTGTTTGACCCGCTCATACCCTCTTTTTCCCATGGTCAACCGCTTTTCAACATGGGTAGCGAGTTTAACGATGTTTGTAGCAAGTGGACTCACCCCTTCTTTCCCTGCAGGATGCAGAAACCCGGTTGACCCGTTGACCACTATCTCTGCAGTCCCTCCTGCTGATGTTCCCTGCAAATTAACAAACAAAAATGTCAAATTTATGTTATTAATAATTTAATATAGCTTAAAATCTTAAGTGTTAACTGTCAACATAGAAAATATGTATACCAGTACAGGAAGTTGAAACGCCATAGCTTCAATTGTTATCCTTCCAAAACATTCTCCTCTGCCCTGATATATAACACGAAGTAATTATCAAAGTCAATTGTTTGACTTTTATTTACCAGATAATCAACAAAAGTCAAAAGATGAGAACTTTATGGTACCTGAGAGTTTTGAACCAGAACATCGATTGCTGCTAAATACGGGGCAACAGTAAGCGTCTTATTAACAAAATGAACTCGATGTTGGATCTTTTTCTGTGCTACAAAATCCCGTAGTTCGGTTTCAAATTTTGTCTGCACGCTCATATCACTCCCCACAATTACCGCATGTATTGATGGCACTTGTAGCTTCTTTTCTTTTATCAATTGTAAGCTTTCATAAAATGACTTCAAAAATAAATCTTGACCTTTTCCTCGCGACACACCTACACGTTATAATAATGAATTAAAATAACTTTTATAACTTTTTAAAAAGAGATTAATTAACTTACTGTTTATGGCTGCAAATAATATGTCATCATTTCTAACTCCAAGTGACTCCCTAACATGCTCTCTCAAAACCCTTTTGGCCACATTATCTTCAGCAACATCCATAAGTTCTTTACTGTTACCAAGGTGAACAACATATGTCTTTGGCATTTTAATTCTGCAAATTAAAAGAATAAATTTTTTTCCAACTTTGTAGCTAAAAGGAGTGATTAAATTAGTATGTGAAGATATATATTATACATACTTTAAGCGTTCTTGAGTTCTGTTCTCCCAATACTCAGCTGTTACATGTGAATCAATCATAGAGCCAGCAACATAAGGCAGGTGTTTAACATAATCTAGTTTGAAATAATGGCCACGCATTTCATGAATCCACCATAAAACCTTTGGCAATACTCGTGGGACGTTTTTGTTCAAAACAGCATCAAGCCATTTTCCAGCAACAGCAGTGTTTAAAATTACCAAATCAGCTTTTAGAGCTGTGTTTACAGCTTCTTGACCTTTAGCAGAGAAAACCTATAATATACCATCAATTATCAAACATCATCACAAATGTTATATATTTATAACCAAGTGAAATGGAAGACGTACCTGCACTCCACGGTCCAACATCTTGTTTTCCAAATTGTATATAACTTCATCTGTTCCTGATGGTTTCTGGTTTGTTATCCAACAAACTTCAGCACCGACACCACGTAAAAGAAATGCTAGTTCCATCAATAGCAATGGACCACCTAGAGCATTAAATGGAACTGGTTATTTGAGGTGGTACTAAATAGTAAATACTGATTACTGATATTTGTCCAATAGTATTTTCTTTAATTTGGAAACCAATAAATCATCAAGAATATTTACCCCTTATTTTCATGTTGAAGCCATATAAAATACTGACAGAAAATTGCTATTAGTTTAACAGAGCAATTTAAACTGCCATAACCTATATAAAGTAACTGTTATTGCAGTTTGGTATTATAGTCAATCATTCTATACAGATAACAATTGAGGTTGATGTTGGTTCTTCAAAACACGATGTTTTAGAAGCAGAGAATAAATGGCTACACAAAGATCCAAGAGGAAAAATTCAAGGCTCTTTTTCTTTAACTGAGTTGAGTTTCGTAAATGGATTAAATTCTTTCTTGTGGATTGTAAGATACGGATAACAACCAAAAACGAAAAAAAATAGTATTCTTTTAACCAATGCTTTACAGGGGCGAGCAACGAAGTTCTACTATCGACACATCGTTTGAAGTTGCATGATGACGGTTAGGTCGCTTTGCATCTGTGATTAACTGCAGCGGTTTTCGAATTGGTTCATGAGAGTTTGTTATCATCTCGCCCCCATTCGACCTTATTTTTCGTTTTGTTTCGCGTGGTTCGTATCATGTGTTTCACTTTCTAGTCCTGTTCTTGCATGTGGAGGTCGAGATTTGTGGGCCAGTTTGTAATTTTGTCTCGTCCTAGTCAAGTTAACTATAACAAAACTTTTACCCTTCAAAAAAATAAAACAGCCGTGGATGTTACGGGCATATAAAGGGGCAAAAATGAGCTACTTTTTTACTATATCTAAAACTTCAACCAGTATTTATATTTGTAGCTATAAAGTGTGCTAATTTATACACCTAACTTGGATCCATCAATTAAAGTTAAATGCAATACTAAATAGATGTGTACACTGTAACAAGTTTAACCTCTGCACTTAGTACGAATTAATAATCAAATAAATAAGTTAAAAATCTAAAATTACCAGAAAGTGACAACTCATGTGAGACAAGAAGAACGAGTTTGGACTTCATGAAACTGAGTGGACTCGGTAGGGCGATCTGAGTGGGTACAGTCTCCTTGGGTTTATCCGTCTTGTGGATCCGGTTACGGTGGGAATATCGAAACGGTGCTGACGATCGCATGAGGAATCATAAGCGGCTCTAATAATAAACGCAACGGCAGTAGAGACAGAGAGCATGGCTAGAAGCAGCAGCAGCCACCGTTTCTTGTGGAACAATCCTCCTGTTGATGGCTTAGGCGCCATGGCTAGGGTTTGGGTTATTAATTATTATTATTGAAGTGTCTGGTGCTGATGCATTGATGGATCTAGGGTTTGTTTGAATTGAATCTCATATATGGGTGTTACAGGTTGATTAATTAATTAATTAACTTTGAATCTGAAATAGGAATTGGGTGAGAGTGGTAGGAGTGGAAGTGTGAAGCAGGTTTCTTGTTTTAATTGAAACCAGGAAAATAAAAGCATTGATTTGGACGTAGGAATGGCAACGGGGCGGGTTTGGGGCGGATTTTGGTTAACCCGAACCCGAACCCGAAACCAAAAACCATCCCCGTACCCGCCCCATTACCCGTAGGGTTTAATTCGGGATTCCCCGTTTGGTTTTTTGTACCCCCCGACCCGCCCCGTCCCCGAACCCGAAAACCCGAAAACCCGAAAACCCGAAATCAATAAGTTCAATACGAATATACGATCTTACAGGTGAAATAATAATAATAATAATAATAATAAGAGAATTAGGGATCTTACAGGTGGTAGGATGAGAACGAGGAGGAGGAGGGTGGTCCGGTGGTGCAGACGGCGAGGGTGGTCCGGTGGTGCAGACGGCCTAATCAGTCGACAGTCACTTTCCTTGTTAGGCTTTCCTTGTTAAGCAAACGGCGATTGGTAATGGTTATCAGCTGAGCCGACAGCCGATATTCCGATAACAGTTAAAGACTAAGAGAGACGGAGACCTAACCAGCTAACCTAATTAAGCAGATTGTAATTTGTAAAACGGCGATTGGTAGCTCTTTGCCTCTTTTCCTTTTGCGCCTGCATATACAGTAGGTTTAGGTTTTTAATATATATATATATATTATTTATATTTATATTTATATATTATATCGGGGCGGGTCGGGGCGGGGGTACCTGAACCCGAACCCGAACCCGAACCCGAAACATTCCCCGAAACAATCTCCGAAACCCGACCCGAAACCGAAAAAACAAAACCCGACCCGACCCGAAATAAGCCGGTTTTCGGGTTTCCCCGTCGGATTCGGGGATTTTTGCCATCCCTATTTGGACGCTTTATTTATGTGTGTTATTAAAATAAGAAGATATGATATGACGTGACATAGTAACTAGTGTTATTATTTATAAATAGATGAAGAGTATTTGAGTATAGGCTAGGTTGGTGCGGTTATTTATGTTATCGGGTTTATCACACTTTGGTTTGACTTATGATTTAAAATTTGAAATCTTATACCGGTTGATGCGGTTATTTATGTTATCGGGTTTATCACACTTTGGTTTGACTCACGATTTAAAATTTGAAATCGTATACCGGTTGATGCGGTTATTTATGTTATCGGGTTTTTAACACTTTGATTTGACTCACGATTTAAAATTTGAATCGTATACCGGTTGTTTAACCTTTATAATTTATACTAGATGGGTGTTTGTGTGATTAGGCGGGGAATACGGACCATGGTAATCATGTAACAGTTATGATTGTTTATGACTCGGTTTGAAGCCTTAAAGGTGTTTACCAATGACTAACATTAAACACACGTAACCTCCTGCGCACATAAGTGATGTCGATTACTCGTGCGGGGCATTGAGTTGACTACATACTGAGGTTGGGTTGTGCACGCTATGTGGTGTTTGGACGAGTGTTTATCGACTCCGGAATGTTGAAAAACCAGACTGGGAAGCTAAAATGTATAATAAATTTAAAGAATCCGTTTTTTTAAACCAAGTAACCAACACGATAAAACCCAAAACTTGTTCTAAATGACCCTCTTCGACCTGACCATGTTCCAACTCGAACCAAATGAACCCTTTTTGGTATCAATCCGTTTCGACCCTGACATGTTACGACCTGAACCCATTCTAACCTATTACACGAACATACCCTACGGCCCCTCTGTCGGTCCAGACTGGTAATCACGCAACATGTTATTATTTTAAAGTTAAAAACTATAGTAATACCGGGTACCATACTCAAATTAAACTATTAAAGAGAATAAAATTATCATTTTTATTGTATAAGTTTTTTTATATAAATATTAACATATAAAAAGGTACCTATTTAAAAAATTGTAAAAAGAAATATAAATAAAGGGCAAGAAATGTAATTATTGATTAATTAATTAAATGAGAAGCAAGGTTGAATTGTTGAAGGGACAATACTGTAATTGTTTTTCAATGTGAAAAAAAAAGACAAATGCTCTTGAAATCTCTAAGTTATATGAATTGTATGTTGTATATGTTGAATTATTTCTTGTAAGCCTTAAAATTTAAGATGTCCACCCACTTCATGGTTTGATTTTGATCAAACCAAGTATAAGCTTTTGGTTGATTTATATCGTTAAATTTGTTATCGGGTTCAACAGTTTGACTTACGATTTGTAATTTAAAACTTGATGCGTAGATCGACTGAATATCTAACTGTCAATTTGATTTAAAAAAGTTTGTATCAAACAAACAATCTATTCAATCAAGTTAGTTTGTTTTGTTATTTCTTAAAGCTGAAGTTAGAGCTTCAACAACTTTAACCAAAAGGCCAAAAGCTACACAAAAATCGAACCATGAACACATACTCATGTTAGAAAACGTGTTCAAGAATCATGTCAAATACCCATATGATGCAAGGTTTCAGTAACGTATCAGAGATTAATACTATAAAATACATGCTTCATACATTATGGAGTGCGAATGAATGCAAGGTGATTCAAGCTATTGTGTCGGTAACATGATGGATGATTTGGTTGATGATGAATTATATGTTTTTTCAATAAGAAAACCTTCTTCATGGTGAAAGTAATAAAGACATTAAGGTAATGTCTTATCTATGGGCGTGTAATCGAAATAACGTATAGCACGGAAGAAGTGGTGTCGTTTTAACTTTTATGAATTTTCCATTTTAGCTTGATTGTGTTGTGGGTCGTTGTGTTTTTTTATTGTTCTTATTTCTTTGGGCTCACTTGCATCTTGTAAGAGTTTATTTTGTTTTATTTTATATAAGTTGGCCTTACAAAAAACATGCTTCATACATTAAATAATATTTTATTAGGGCCGTCCAATTATATCTGAACGTGTAAGAGCATATTCAATTCCCTACCATATATATATATGTATATATCATATAATTATACTAAAAAACACTGTATTTTCTCTTTTATGTTCAATTAAATAATATTTTTATACCTTTAACATTATATTCTCTCTTTTTCACTTACAACCACTTTTAAAAAATGTTAAAATATTATACAGTATGAACAGTGAATCTCCACATTTAACTTTCCATATAACATTTTATATCTCCTCTACTCACAATCACTCATAACCATACCATATAATTTACATTGAGAATAGACCAAGAATACTCCAGATTTTCTATTTTTTTAAAGGTTAATAGGTCAAATCCTATAGTAAGTAGGTTAAGTCAATTTAAACACTATTATTTTTTGCTTACTTCCCAAATACTCAATGCGTGTAGAATTACTGTCTCGAAAGTCAAAATCCCATTAATGATTCATTAATTTCTTCAAATCCAACATCCTACTCATGACCTCTAAAACACCAAACTAGCCTGTAAAAAACTCGAGACCCCAAACATTAATATAAGGCTGAGGGGTGTGGGAGGCGCGAGAGGGGGCGCGAGTGGGGGCTCCAGCCAATAATATTGTGACGTGTGGCAGAGAGAGAAACTTGATAAGATGGGTGTTGGTTGTGGTGCTCGCGCCCCGGGCCCTGGTGTGGAGGGGCGCGAGAGGGGGCGCGAGCGGTTTTTTTTTTTTTTTTTATAAATGTATTAAAAAAACGTATTATTAAAAAAACAAGAAATTATTTTAAAAAACACACATTTTTTTGAAAATTCATAATAAAAAAAAACATACTAAAAATTAAACAAACAATAATATTTAATAATAAAACTAATTTAATACAAGATCATCTGGTCGCCTCGCCCACAAATGTTCAACCAACTCATGTCGAAGATCCCCGTGTATCTCACGGCTCTTGATATTTGCTATGTTATGAAGTTTTTGTTGATCACTGATTGTGGACGGTTGTGGCGGAATGTCACCTTGGTAGTTTTGGCATATAGCTTTGCCCTCATCTTCTAACGTCATGTTGTGTAGGATAAGACACGTGTAGACGACGTCCATTATCCTCTCCCGAGTCCAATAACGTATCGGGTTCGCCAGAACATAATATTGTTTTTTTATAGCTCCAAAAGCTCTTTCAATATCTTTTCTAGCAGACTCTTGTTTCTTCGTAAAATACTTCCGTTTGTCGGCGATTGGATCTGTAAAAGCTTGAACTAACACAGCCCATTCGTTGTAAATACCATCGACCAGATAGTACCCGTACTTGAAGAGTTCTCCATTTGCAAGAAAAGATTGAGGTGGTTCAACCCCGTCGATAAGGTCGTTGATCAAATGTGACTGATCGATAACATTAAGGTTGTTATTTGACCCAGCAACACCAAAAAAAGCATGCCAAAACCAAAGATCCTGTGACACCGCCGCCTCAAGTATGAGGGTCGGCCCTTCATGATCACCACGGTGGAACTGACCTCGCCAGGCCGTTGGACACATAGCCCATCCAACATGCGTACAATCGATGCTACCTAGCATCCCAGGAAAACCATGTTTTTCTGCGTGCACCTCATATATGCGTTGGATGTCATACGTTGTAGGTTTACGCAGATATCTCCGAGCGTAAGTCGATATGACTCCTACGTACAATATATATTACAAAATGTAATAGATATTTAATAAAAAGTAAAATTAATGTTTTTTACCTTGGCAGAAAAAATGAAGGGATTCACGTGCAACCCTTTTCGACATCTGTAAATACTCATCCAAAGCGTCCGACGAGATGCCGTACGCTAATTGACGGATAGCAGCCGTGCATTTTTGAAGAGGGGTAAAACCGGGAAGACCCCTAGCATCCTCCCTTTGTTGAAAAAAGGGATACCGTGCCTCTAAATCACTCGCTATACGCGTGAACAATTGCCTGCTCATTCGAAAACCAGTTCGAAAATCCGACTCCGCGTATACCGGTTGAGGGCTAAAATAATGCCTCATCAAAGTATCGTTAGCACCCGATCGATCACGATCACGAGGTGGTGCTCTAATCCTCGGGAGTCGGGGTTGATGGGCTTGATTTTGCAAGAGATTGACCACGGTTGCGGTCAAAACTCCCCCTACATGAAGAAGCAAATCATCCTCTTCGGAGGAGTCGGAATCAGACGAGTACGACGACATTATTTTAAAAAAAAAATTGGGACGATGGGTTGGTTTTGGATTTTTATATGAAATGGGTTATATATAGGAAAAAAATTTTGGGTTTTATAAAGGAGTTTGGGATATTATATATGAGTTTGGAGATTGAAGTTGTGTTTGATATGGTTAAAATGGGTTGATGGTATGTGATATTGGTATGTGATATTGGTTTTATAGAGAAAAAAAGTTTTTTTTTTTAATAAACAAAGAGCCCAACGGCTCTATTTACGCATTCCAAGGCCTCCTCACGCGCATTCCCAGCCGCGAGACCCCTTGCGCCTGCTTTGTTTTTCGTGCTCGCGCCCCTCTCGCGCCTCTCTCGCGCCTCGGTGGTGTGGTGCTCGCGCCCCGGGGCGCGAGCGGATGGGCTCAGGCGCCCCCTCTCGCGCTCCACACCCCTCAGCCTAAAGAAAAGCAATTGCTCATTAAATTAGTTGGGATCACGACAGAACGTGAATGTTACGATACAAGGTGAAACCTATTCGAGTATCCGTGTTACTCGCATCGAAAATGAGCATTTATATTACACAATTTGAAAATATAATAATTAGTTTATAAAAATAAGAAAGTTATTAAAATTATAGGAATTAATATAGAATTTATTAGAACTTAATATTTCAATTTTATTTTTTTGATTTTTGGTTGTTTTTAAAAACGGTTATTGATGGTATTGTTTACCTCGAAAAAAATTGTAAAAGGACAACAAGCTACATCGCTATCGCCTTTTGAATTACAAAACCATATTTTTTAGAAGCTACATTGATATAAAGCTTGGCATCATAACATTATATGCATGAATTTTTAGACTCGGCTAGATAGTTCTACAATTTCAAATTGGTCTAAAAGATGAGCTTATTAGATTTCAAGTAACGGGCATTCCAATACGAATTTGTAACTGTTGTAAAATTTAGAAAAAGGTGAATGGAAATTAATTATTGTAATAATAATATAAAACTCTTGGTTTGGTGAATCTCTTGAGTAAAGTGTCTTGATAACACTTAATGAGTTTTTATTATAACATTAAGTCACTAATTAAGTAAGACACTTGTATTCTTTAACTATTGTATATTAGTAGGCTTTGTGCCTCTTTTGAAAGAATAAGAAGGGTGTTCACTCAAAAATCCATATGGTTAGAGAGGAGTACTCTCTACTTGATTCCTTCACCACATTATTCTAACCTATTCATTTTCAAGAACACCTATATACCCGATGAAACCTCGGGCGTGTAGCCTTTCCCGCCAATACATACTGCATCGGTTGTTGTACCCTGGGAGACAGACGGACTCTTTAGTAGAGGCCCGAAATATGTTTTAAGGGAAGCGTATTGAATACGTGCCTCAACCAACGCTCAATATATATTATTATGTTCATGTTTTTGTTGCAGCCAATGGAGTTGGGTCAAGAATAAGAATCTGTAGTCACACCAAGAAAAAAACTAAGACGAACGTGAAGATACTCAACGTGTGGAAGACCCGAGTCAAGAAGTTTTTGGTGAAGTTCTCACCAAAGCCATCGACATGAATCTATATAAATTGTTCTCTATATTTATTTTATTTTTGGTTTTGTACACGGTATTCTACTACGATATTTCCCTTGTATAACGAGAGTATCGTTATACTTATTTTATTTTATCACTTTAAATATTATTGTGACCCATGTCTTACAATAACTATGTTAGACTATAAACTAGCGTACTCGACACCCACATGCCAGGTGAAGTAATGTATAATGAGCTAAGGGTGGAGCTCACGACTATGAGATGGATAAGATACAAATGGTAATTATGTATGAGACTTTGATTACCAAATCTATAATGTTGGTTTTTGTGAATTTGAAACCATTTTCAGGTTTTAGATTAGAGGTGCACATGATAACCGATTACTAACCGGTCTAATCCTAACCGGTTACTAACCGATCATAACCGTCGGTTAGTAATCGGTTGATATTATTGATTTTAAAACTGGTTAACCGATTTTTTATTATTATTTTATTAAAAAACAGGTATTTTTCCGTTATTAACCGGTTAACTGGTCAAAACTGTTTCTCTAACCGGTCAAAACCGTTTACTACCCTACCCGAAAAACTGGTCTAACCGGTTAATTCCTGCAAAAAAATAACCTGATAACATATTAACCGGTTAACCGATTTGTGCACCTCTAGGTTCAACACCCGTTTTTTTTTTACTTTTCGCTATTAGTTTGTTTAATGGGTCTTACAACTCTTGGGCTTGGTAATTTCAGCCCAACAAGCAATAAGTGATCTTCAGCCCACAAACAACTTTAGCCATTTACATTTTACCATATTATCTTTTTTGACAAAATCACGCATTACTAGTTTGTATTAATAAAACATTAAAAAGGAAGCTGCAACATAATTCTAGTGTCGGAGGCACCTTATGATTTGAAATGAGGGAATTAGATTTGTAAGGTGAAGCGTACAACTGTAATCGCATGATTTATCTAACGAACCAATCACTCGTATATATGATAAGGGCCGGCTTAATGATTTTGTAGACCTAAATGGAAATAAGATTTTGTGGTCCTTTTATGACAATCGTTTCAAATAACCAAAGAAAAAAAGTGCTAATAACGGGTTTTGAACCCATGACTTATAAGTTAGCAACACACAAGCTTACCACCAAACCAACAGACATTTGTGATTAACCTATCGATTAAATATATATTAATTTGGAAGTCTTAAATAAATGTGGGCCTAAAGCTCTATCTTCATTTCACTGGCCCACGGGCCGGCCCTGTATATGATGTAGTCGTAAAACATGGCACTCACTCTTTTTTGTTGAGGTGTCATAAGTGCACCTGTTTTCATCGTTGAAGAAACACTAACCGGACCCCGGACAGATTATTGGTAACCTGGGGGTTAGAGAGATGTTTCCCACGAGGGGTTAGACCCTTGGAAGATGGTTCTTCTGATAACCTGCAAAACAGACACCGTGAGCTCGTCACTGAGAAGGGGGGGTTCCTCCTTGTGACCACCATCCGGCGTGAGAATCAGACTAGATTGCTCTTTAAATATAAAAGTATATTAAGAGATTGCTAGAGCAGATATCAGGTATAATATGATGATATAAGATATGATGATAATGATAATGTGATAAGATATGATAAGATGAGATGGTCATACCATTTGTGGTATTTATAGCCGAAGGTAGGTTTCCAAGGAGGTATGGCCGGCTGCAACAGTGTTCCTGTTCCACCAACAGTAGCCTACGCACGTGCCCTGCTGGTAGTTGGTGGGTAGGTAGCGGCTGATAGCGACCAGGCCTGCTGTATACTATTCCTTTTCCACCAACTGCCGGCTACGCACGTGGTATGACAAGAGTTGGTGAGTAGGCAGCGGCTAATAGTGACATACAGTGTAGGAGCATGCTGCTCGCCATACTGTTGTCCATAAGCTGTCGTATCTTTAGTCAGATCTTTTTCCCATACCTCGTCAGGTACAGTACAGAAGATCTTCCCGTATCGTACGGACTGGCTTATTTGGGCGGGGGTATTCCCCCTCCCGCCCTTGTGCGGGATTGTTCCCGGCTTCGCTCATTCCTTCAGGTGACACTGAATGAGAGCTAAGTGCCTTGTGCGTGTAGCCTTGCTGCGCGGGAGGCCTTCCCTAATGGCTTGTATCCGAGGCTGCGGGGACAGGCGGAGTCCTTCACCATTGGGAGGCATTTCCTGCGGGACCAGCTTGCGTACTGCGCGTAAGGACGTCACGTCTTTGAGCATGGTTGGTCCTGCGGATCCAGTTGGTTTCTGCGCAGACGTCCCTGTTTAAGGTGAGTCTTGCGGGTCCAACTGGGCTCTGCTGGGACCTACCTCTTCAAGTCCCCCCAGTCCAATGTTCTTCTCATGTGTGTTTAATAAAGTGAGGTGAACTTTTGGACTTAAGCAAAGGGTTTTGAAAAGGGTTTTTTAAGGTTTTCCATGGGTATTCTTCCCGCGGAAGTCCTTGTCACTTGCAGAAATTCCCGAGTTTCCTGCTTGGTCTTTGGGTATGATGCGGGTAGGTCTGTAACCTCCTCGCAAGTCAGGAGCGTGGAGTCCTACTTGTGTGGACTTTCCATGAGGTTTTGGTAGTTTTGAACATAGTGATCAATTATGTTAAAACCACCAATTCCATCCTGGAGTTTCCAACAACGTAGTTCTCGACGTTCCCGCTATGCGGGGATGTTATTTCCGTTTCCGCAAGCATTGCCCAGAAGATCCTTCCTGGTTTCAATTCCCAGCGGAGCGCTAGGTATGTGAAGGGTTTTGCCTTAACACTGTACCAGCGCTCGTCTTACGGTTACTTTACTTCCAAGGTATTCCTGGCGTCAATTCCCTGCGGGTGCTAAGTATGTGAAGGGTTTTGCCTTTACACTGTACCCGCACCCGTCTTATAGTTACTTGGTTGCCCAAGGAATATTTGGCTTCAATTCCCTGCGGGTGCTAGGTATGTGAAGGGTTTTGCCTTTACACTGTACCCGCATCCGTCTTACGGTTACTTGTTTGCCAAGGTTTTACTTGGCTCCAATTCCCTGCGGGTGCTAGGTGCGTGAAGGGTTTTGCCTTTACACTGTACCCGCATCCGTCTTACGGTTACTTGTTTGCCAAGGTTTTACTTGGCTTCAATTCCCTGCGGGTGCTAGGTGCGTGAAGGGTTTTGCCTTTACACTGTACCCGCATCCGTCTTACGGTTACTTGTTTGCCAAGGTTTTACTTGGCTTCAATTCCCTGCGGGTGCTAGGTATGTGAAGGGTTTTGCCTTTACACTGTACCCGCATCCATCTTACGGTTACTTGTTTGCCAAGGTAAGGGGTATTTTCCCGCTTACTTTTTAATATTTTTAAATTTTGAATTTTGAAATTCGAAAGGTTGGTGGAAAGATAGGAACAGTCCAAACCTCTGAAACGTCGTGCGACGGTTTCTTCTGACTGTGTCAGGACGTGCAGGAAGTTATGGTGACGTGACATTATATGGTCATTCCAGACGCTTTTTCAGGCGCGTGGGCCCGATTTTTCGGGCGCGTGGCCGCGAAATTACTGGCACACGTCCTTTCAACAGCTGTTTCCAGCTTGCTTTTTGCCACGTGTCATAGTTTCATTGCACCTTCGATTTCTCTCTCCTCCGCATTAAATTCACCGCATTAATTGCGATTACTATATAAAGGGGGAGAGGGTTCTTTGTAATCCACACTTTCACCCTTCTCTTCTTCTTCTTAGCGATTTCCGGCAAATACTCCCCTTTTCAGGCAAGCATTTTCCCGAAATCGTTTTCTTCTTCCTCTGCAATATGTCTTCCCATGATGCTGAAGCTGTAGCCGACGATAGGAGTACTGCTGGCGAGTGCCTGTGTGCTCTACCTGTCGATCAGTACCAGTATGTCGTCAGGAAATTCATGCTTGAGTCTCTTGAGCCTGAGTTTCCTGAACCCCACCAGACTGTGTACGATGCCCCCAGTGGCAAGACCCTGGTATATGCTGCATTCTTTGTTTATGGGAACCTTAGGTTCCCATTGACAAAGTTTGTGTACCGTGTCCTGGAGAGGCACGGTGTGCACCTAACCGAGTTGCATCCGATGGCGATTGCCAAGATCCGGCACTTCGAGTGGGTGTGCCGGATTCTGGGTATTGAGCCCTATGTGGACCGCCTGATGACCTTCTATACTTGGAGGTGCATCCAGGGGTGGTACACCCTGACAACCCGTATTAAGGGTTTGAAGATCTGCGTGACCGAGCGCAGTCTCCGATCGTGGAAGCGGGAGTTCTTTTACGTTTCTGCCCGCGCCATCTCCATTGCCATGAAGTTTAAGAAGGGGCAAGCGCTTCCGAGCCTTCATGCTTCCAGCTACCAGGAGGCGGAATGGTTCGCGAAGATATCCCGGGTCCAATCTCCGGTTTACCGGTTTGCGGAGTCCGGGATGGTGATGCTGGGGATGAGCCGGGTATGGAAGGATGCGTCTCGGTTTCCCATCCTTCTCGAATACGGTTTGAACTCTATTCCTTATGGTATGTCTTGTCTTTCTTGCTGATATGAGTTTGTCTTCTAACTGTTTCTTTTCTTTCAGAGGGGAACGATTTGGAGTCGCTCCTGTACCCGCGGGAAGCTGACGGTCCCGTGCGGGTGGGCACTCGTGCTCTAGACGAGAACGAGTTGCCCATCCTGGAGCAAACGGCGGATCGGTTTGTGGAGGTCTATCCGCTGGGCCACGAGATCCTGAGCCAACGGCGGCCAGGTAAGGCGATACTCTATCCTCAACCCCTCAATGCTGTACCCGCTGTTGGAATTCCTGACATCCTGTCTTCTTCTGAGGAATCCGCAGATGGTCCTCCGCTGGTGCGGAAGAGGAAGGCTTCCGGTGGGAAAGGGAAGGAGAAGGTGGCCTCCACAGCTGATCCGGTGCTTTTATCTGACACCGAGTCAGATAGTGAAGAGGTGGCGGGGAACCCCGGTGGTGAGAGGACCACTGCTCCGGAGGCTACGACTGTTACCTCCGGAGAACCAACGATGACGACGGTGACCGGTATCAAGAGACCGGCTCCATCGGGCTCGTCCCCGCCCGTCCGTACGTTCAGGCTCAAGAAAACCCGTAAGTACAAACATCCTTATCTTTGTAGATTTATCACTATAAATTTATTGTAACACTTATCTTCTTGTGCAGGCGTGGATGTTGACGCATTCCAGGGTGGAGTGCCGAGTAGTACCTCTCCGCCGATGACGGTAGGCTTGGTCAGCCTACCTGAGGCGTCGACCCAGGCGCCTGCGCCTGCTCCCGCTGGTTCAGTTGCTCACTCTGAGCCGACTGTTCCAGCCGAGTTGACGTCACCGCCGGCCGTGAGTGCGATTTTTACAGCATCCTTTACCGAGCCGGCGGTTACGATTGCTGCGGATTCTGCAGCAGCGACTGCGGCGGCTGCCACCATGCCCCCGCCACCGGCACCGACGGCCGGCCCATCAGGTACGCATGGGAGTACTCGCCAATCTTTGCCACCTTCCCATCTGCCTGACCTTTTAGATGGGTTTCCTTTGGGTTCAGGTGATGGGTTCGGCGGCTATCGGCCTGTTATAGACCCTACAGGTGCGTAGGGTTCCTTTGGCCCTTTTTCACTTTTATTTTTCATCTTTTTCCTAACTGCTTTTTTGTTTTTTGCAGTGTCGGATTCCAATGAAGTGTATGTTCCGCGATGGAACATACGCCGAGGAACAACCCTTCGTACCCCTGTGGAGTGCGTGGAATGGGCTAGCCACGCTGCTCCCCATGGTGCGTTGGGGGAAGCCATGGCTAGCTACCAGGAGGGTAGGCTAACCAATGAGCTTCGGGTTCTCCAGGCCCGGATGCAGCCGCGCGTCGAGCTGCTTTGTCGTGAAAACGACAAGTTAAAAGCAGCTCGCGCCAAGGAAGTATCTCAAGCGCGGGCTCTTCGGGAGGAGAACCAAAAGTTGGCCGCAGCTGCTGCGGAGAAGGAGAAGGCCTTCAAGGCCCTCGAGGTTGAGGTTCAAGCGCGACTCGAGGCCCGCTCCAAGGCTGCCCAAGCTGTTAACGAACAGCTTCGGCTGGCTAAGGAGACTGCGAGGAACGCAACCGAGAGGGCCACCAAGGCTGAAGCCGTTGCTGAGCCTTTACGCGTGGAGAACGAGGAGCTCAAGGCCAAATTGGAGGCTCTCCAACGTGCTCATGATGCCTTGGCGATGGAAGATGCCAAGAAGCTCCAAGAGATCCTGGACCAGAGGGGCGTGCTTGACCACACCGAGCGGAAGCTTAAGGGCGTTGAAGAGGCTGCTGCAAAGGAAGTGCTACTTGCCAACCTCAACAAAAGCGAAGCTGAACGCGCCCGCACCCAAGCTCAAGCCGCCCTCCAAGAAGCTCTGGTTGCCAAGGAATGGCTTCTTCGAGAAGCGTTGCCTCAGGTATGTTTAGCTTTACGTCTTCACGCTTTCCTTTGTACATAGAAAAGGTGTTTGACACTTGTATATTTTCTTTTGCAGGTTGTGCATCGGGTCTTCTCAGAGACATCCTACGACGATGCTATGAGCGCAGCCCTCAACGCTTCTCACGAGGATGGGGAACGGGCCGGTTTCCTGCTTGGTCTAGGGTTCGTTGAGAAAGGCTTCCCGCTTTCCAACTTCCCTTTGTACAATGTTGATACTGAAGCCATATATGACCAAGCGGTAAATCAATACGCCGCCTTCCCGCATCCAGTGGTGGAGAAGGTGAACCAAGTAGCTGCAGCTGATGATGGGTTAGCTATCCTTAAAGCTTTCCTCGAACCGCCCCGTTCTTTTGATGGAGCGGGTCCAAGTGGAAGCGGCCCTGAAGCCTGATCTTGAAGATCCCTTCCCATTGCTAGGATAGTCTTGTACGGATGTATTTATTTTCTTTTCGTAGGCGGGTAGTTACCCGGCCATTCTTGTAATAATTCATTTGTGAACTATAAATCTTTTTGCGTATAAGATTGTTATTTCCTTCTTTGGGTTTCTTGCTTTATAAACTTATGACTTGCACACTTAGTTTAAATTAGCAATTTTCCAAGTGTTTAGAATAAGTTAACCTGTTGAACGTGGTTAATGGGTTAAAGTTTTACTTCCTCTTTCGTGATTGTGCGGGTAGAACCGTCACTTGCACTTAGTAGGATGGCTAAACTTTAACCTTCATCTGACCTGCGTGTAGGTTTTCCTCATCTTTTGAGGATAAGTTAACCTTTGAACGTGGTTGATAATAGGTGCGAAGTTTTGCTTCCTCTTTCGTGATTGTGCGGGTAGAACCGTCACTTGCACTTGGTAGGATGGCAAAACTTTACCTTTATCTTACCTGCGTGTAGGTTTTCCTCATCCTTTGAGGATAAGTTAACCTTTGAACGTGGTTGATAATAGGTGTGAAGTTTTGCTTCCTCCTTCGTGATTGTGCGGGTAGAACCGTCACTTGCACTTAGTAGGATGGCAAAACTTTACCCTTATCTTACCTGCGTGTAGGTTTTCCTCATCCTTTTAAGAATTTTGTTTTGAACCGTTCGACGCGTGGTTGTCAATAGGTTAGTGTTCAGTTTCCTTTCATGATTCATGCGGATAGACCGGCACTTTCATTTAATGGGATAATTGAACTCTTCCCCATCAACTGACCTGCGTGAAGGTTTGTCACGTTATTGGGTTTGTGCGGGTAGGACCGCCTTCCCACGCAACGACTTCACATAATGTGAATGCCGTCACCAGTGTTGCATAGTTTAACCGTTCGACGCGCGGTTGTTGATAGGTTATTGTTCAGTTTCCTCATTATGATTCGTGCGGATAGACCGGCACTTTCATTTTTGGGTGTTGAACTTTTCCCCTTCAACTGACCTGCGTGAAGGTTTTTTCCTGTTATTGGGTTTGTGCGGGTAGGACCGCCTTCCCACGCAACGACTTCACGTAATGTGAATGCCGTCATATTAGTGTTCAAAAAAGTAAAATCATCAGCTTCGATGTTCTAAAGAGAATCATTTCCATTAGAAGTGGCTCTTGGCCTTTCCTTTACAAATTGGAATTGATTTACATGCAAACTGTGTAAATGAGCTCCCTTCCATGTTGTTGGGATGGGAGTGCCATCGAGCCGATACGCACCTGGTTCGGGATCTCGTTCTTTACGCAGCATGTAGTCTCGACATTGAAGCTGGAATTTTTATTCGTGTTTTCCCCAGCTGGGGTTCTACACACACCCGCCTGCTCAGCCTTTATTGCGCCACGAGGTGCGCGAGCGTCCCATCTCTGACAAATGCTTCGACCATGTCTTTTACGTCTATGCATTCTTCAGTGTTGTGGCCTTTTGTCTTGTGAAAGTCACAGTATTTGCTCCGATCAGCATCGTGACGATGTCGGATTATTGGAGGCTTTGGCCACGGGAGCGTCTCAGTGGCGAATATCTCAGTGGCGCTTTTGGTGAGTGGCGTCCATCTGGAGTTCCGGTGCGGCTGTACATTATCTCTTCCGCCCAATCGATGTTGCAAGCCGGATGAGGTGTCAAAGTTTACCCTTGACTGCCAAATGCCTAGCTTCCGCTTTTTATTTAGTCGGGCGGTGAGGACGTTGTCTTCTCTCGTCTTCTGAGTGTTGAGGTTTGTGCTCTGTGGGAGATCTCTACCCAGTTGCTTCTCCGTTTCCGCATAGCGTTTTGCTGCTGTCATGATGGCATCCCATGTGGATGGCATGCCATCTTTACCCGTTAGGGTGCGGATGAGCTCTGGGTCATGCGCGCCCTGGATGAAGGCAACGCGAACAAGATCTTCGCTGATATTGCCCAAACTTAGCTTCTTTGAGTTGAAGCGAGTGATGAAGTTTGGCAGAGATTCATCTTCTTCTCGTATGCATTTGAGGATTGTCCATTGCTCCTCGGTATACTTCCGTTGCTGGCTGAAGTGTTGGCTAAACTTCTGCTGGAAGTCTGCCCAGTCGTAGATGTGGTTGACCGGTAGACGATCAAACCAAGCTCTAGCCCCAACAAGCGTCATTTGGAACATGTAGCACCACGTGGGTTCCGTCCAATTGCTGACGGTTGCCCCCGCTATGAACCTGTTCAAATGATCGTCTGGATCAGATATACCATCATATGTGCCTATGTTAGGCATTTGTTTGGCACTCTTTGGGGCGATTGCTTCCGCAATGTCCCTTGCAAATTTGGACGTTCCTGCATTTGCAACGTTTGGTCTGAACGTTTTGGAGAAGTCTCGTGGACTTCCACCTGTGCTTTTTGGTTTGAAGGCTTGTCCAAAATGCCTTTTCGGTTGGGATTCCATTTCCTTACGCTTCCCTTTTGCCCTATGGCGAGGGTTCGCGTCGGAGTCGGATTCCTCCGAGTCATCCTCCCAGTATTCGAATTCGTCGGCCTGTTGTACGGAACGCAAGCGTTCGTCCAACTCAGCCTGGAATTCCTTTTGTCGTGCCTCCGCCCATGCCTTAACTTCATCGAGAGTTTGGCGGGGGAGTATTCGTTTCTCAACCTGGGTACCAGTGGATCCCAGTAGGCGATCATTTACTGCACTTGCCCCAGCATGAGTAACTGGGGTAGTGTTCGTAAAATTTACTTCACTTGCCCCGGCTTGGGTAACCGGGGTAGTGTTTGTAAAAACTGTGTTACCGGTATTCCCCCCAGTAGCTGGGGTTGTGGTTACCGGAATTTCTCTAACCATCTTTGTAGAAGTTTGAAAAAACTGGAGAAAAATGTAGTTCTAGCTTTATGCACGGATGGCGCCAATGAAGAAACACTAACCGGACCCCGGACAGATTATTGGTAACCTGGGGGTTAGAGAGATGTTTCCCACGAGGGGTTAGACCCTTGGAAGATGGTTTTTCTGATAACCTGCAAAACAGACACCGTGAGCTCGTCACTGAGAAGGGGGGGTTCCTCCTTGTGACCACCCTCCGGCGTGAGAATCAGACTAGATTGCTCTTTAAATATAAAAGTATATTAAGAGATTGCTAGAGCAGATATCAGGTATAATATGATGATATAAGATATGATGATAATGATAATGTGATAAGATATGATAAGATGAGATGGTCATACCATTTGTGGTATTTATAGCCGAATGTAGGTTTCCAAGGAGGTATGGCCGGCTGCAACAGTGTTCCTGTTCCACCAACAGTAGCCTACGCACGTGCCCTGCTGGTAGTTGGTGGGTAGGTAGCGGCTGATAGCGACTAGGCCTGCTGTATACTATTTCTTTTCCACCAACTGCCGGCTACGCACGTGGTATGACAAGAGTTGGTGAGTAGGCAGCGGCTAATAGTGACATACAGTGTAGGAGCATGCTGCTCGCCATACTGTTGTCCATAAGCTGTCGTATCTTTAGTCAGATCTTTTTCCCATACCTCGTCAGGTACAGTACAGAAGATCTTCCCGTATCGTACGGACTGGCTTATTTGGGCGGGAGTATTCCCCCTCCCGCCCTTGTGCGGGATTGTTCCCGGCTTCGCTCATTCCTTCAGGTGACACTGAATGAGAGCTAAGTGCCTTGTGCGTGTAGCCTTGCTGCGCGGGTGGCCTTCCCTAATGGCTTGTATCCGAGGCTGCGGGGACAGGCGGAGTCCTTCACCATTGGGAGGCATTTCCTGCGGGACCAGCTTGCGTACTGCGCGTAAGGACGTCACGTCTCTGAGCATGGTTGGTCCTGCGGATCCAGTTGGTTTCTGCGCAGACGTCCCTGTTTAAGGTGAGTCTTGCGGGTCCAACTGGGCTCTGCTGGGACCTACCTCTTCAATCGTGTAACAAGTAAAACATAACACTCACTCTTTTTGTTGAGGTGTCATAAATGCACGTGTTTTCATCCTGTAACAAGTTGAGAACATCGTGCAACATATGATCAGATGAGCAGTTGATACATACATTGCCAACCATTCACAACTCACAAGCATTAACTGATCTTGTGATCTAAAGACCTTTGATATGTTAGATCACTATCGATAAAGAAATACTTATGCATGCTTATCAGTTATCTCTTAATATTATATGTACTAGACGGGTGCCCGCGCGATGCTGCAAGAAACCAAAATCCTAGTAATCATGTAACAATTACGGATGTTCAAAGTTCGTTTGAAATCTTGAAAACGTTTAAACCAATCGCCACTTTTGATTAGCTGGTTTCTGAATGTTCAAACCATAGAAAACAGTTCGGTTTACGGTTTATACCAAAAATAGGCCATATAAAACCGGACCGGACTGTAAACTTATTATTGAAACTCAATGCGTGAAACCAAACCATTAGTAACGATTAAGTTTAAATTTTTTGACGCTTTAGTTTTCGTTTTCAATGAAAAAAATCAAACTAACGGTTTAGCTCACTATTTAACTTAAAAACCGTTAAAACTGAATTGTGAACGTCTATATGTAACATGTTAATTTTTTTAATTGAAAAAAACTATAGCAATACCATACCCAAATTAAAGACAATAAAATGCTCATTTTTATGGTGTAATTTAAAAAAAATGTATTATAGTTGGTGGGAAGTTGGTTACAATTAAAATAAAAATGAATACATAGGTAAAGATGAAGGTTTGAAGTTTTAATAATTTTTTAAATTTACAAAAGTTGAGTAAAGATGAGAGGGCAATGTTGTAACTTTTTTCATGTATATTTTTAATAGACAAGTTTGTCCCTATCTTACATGCTATAGAATGTGTAACTTAAGCTTTACAAGTTGTGAATTACTTAAAATGTAGGTGTCTTAATTTGTCCATGTTTCATGCATTATATATAGTATAGATAATTAAAAAATTGAAATTATTAATGAATAATGATTTTGTATATTTTTTCCCCTCATGCTAACCGATCATCATCATCTAACCTCAATTACCATCTCCTCGTTTGTTTTCATTTTATTCGACAAGGTAACATGCAATGAGCAGTGACAAAAGAGATAAAAGGGCTAAAAAAACATCTTTTTTTTCTTGTGAAAGGCTGAAAAACATATGGGAACTAGAACATTAGCATATAATAATATTTTTTTACTTTATTACTAAAATGTTTTATTTTAACACATAATTATATAAAGTACACCAATAAATGTACAAACTCTTCGTTTATATGATGCACCAACTCATAAACAATCAATTAGAAGGTGCCATGAATCACATGATGGAATGTAATACAAATAGGATAAGGTCAAATGGAAACTCACGAACCTATGCTTCTTAATTTTTGCCCAACGTTGTTAAACCGGATCACGGACCGGACCCCTAATTGCTTTGATTAGCATGGGTTGAGTCGAAACTTGTTGATTTATGGATTTTTCTGAAATGGTTTTGAGTAATTTTATTTAATGAATATGTTTTTTTTTTTTTGTGTTTTTATGAATATGCAAGTTTAAAAGGTGATGTTCAAATAAGTATACGTTTCTTTTATTCTTTTAAATATAGAATTTTAGAAAGCACAACATGCTATATATATTTATGTAATACACAAATATGTTACTAAAATTAGTTAGGTATCTTCCGTTTCTTCAAATGAACCTATGACATGTTTGATAATAGTTCGTTTATTAAAAAATTGTTTATTGCAACTAAAAGTTTTATTAGGATTTAGTGAATAATGTACATGTTCCACCACATAATGTTCATATGAAGACAACATTTTTGTTCTGAATTGAGAAGGATGGATATACTTAATGATTGAAGAAACATTTGTGTAATAGTTGACCTAATTCCATAATAATACAACCTAGCCTGTTTCATCTACTCCATATTCAAGTTGAAAAGACCAAACACACCCTACACTTGTTGTTATATATATAGGAGGATGTCATCCTAATGATATATATTTATATTTCATACTAAGAGGTCAAAACACAACCCCTCATTGACCACACACTATTGTCTTGGGCTTGAACCATATCACACAACACCAAAATGGCTCACTCACCAACTATGACCATGGTGTTCATAGCTCTCTTGGCTCAAACACCCTTTGTTTCTCTAAGATCACCAATGGAGGCTACCTCTACCCGTAATTTTACGACCGTTCTTGCCCACAAGTCACCAACATAGTTCGCACCATCGTTGCACAAGCCATTGCACAAGACCCCGCGCATGGCTGCATCGTTGCTTAGACTCCATTTCCATGATTGCTTCGTTAAGGTTTGCGGACTACAATCTCTTCAAACCTCTTTTTTCATGATTTTCAGATTATATGATCATATGTTATTAATTTGTCTAGGGATGTGACGCGTCAATATTGTTAGACAATGGTGGGACACGTAATGAAATTAGCGAGA